>NW_022630150.1:5260577-5263077 GCF_010909765.2 Amblyraja radiata | reverse complement strand
CGGCACTGGGCCTGTACTTGTTGGAGTTTAGAAGAATGAGCGGGGACCTCATTGAAACGTACAGAATAATGAAAGGCCTGGATAGAGTGGATGTGGAGAGGATGTTTCCACTAGTGGGAGAGTCTAGGACCAGAGGGCACAGCCTCAGAATTAAAGGATGTTCCTTTAGGAAGGAGATGAGGAGGGATTTCTTTAGTCAGAGGGTGGTGAATCTGTGGGATTCTTTGCCACAGACGGCTGTGGAGGCCACAAGTCAGTGGATATTTTTAAGGCAGAGACAGATAGATTCTTGATCAGTACGGGAGTCAGGGGTTACGGGGAGAAGGCAGGAGAATGGGGCTAGGAGGGAGAGATAGATCAGCCACGATTGAATGGCGGGGTCGACTGAATGGCCTAATTCTACCCCTATTCTTTATGACCTTATCTCTAAAACTGGAGACGGAGGATTGTGTTCGGGGAATGTTGGAGGTCTGGGAGTTGGGAGACTGGGACGGGGTAGGTTGGAGTCTGGGGCAGCAGGGGTGGTGTGTGTGGAATCTGGGTGTGTGGATCTTGCCCCCATGTAGTCTGGGACAGCAGGAGACGGTGTGTGTGGATCTTGCCCACGTGGAGTCTAGGGCACCACCAGGGCTGGTGTGTGTGGGTCTTGCCCCCGTGTAACACCAGTGTGGGTGTATGATGCGTTGCTCTGCAGGGCCTTGAAGCACAGTTACTGGGCACCAAGGCTGGTGTGTGTGGAGTCTGGGGCACCACCAGGGCTGGTGTGTGTGGGTCTTTCCCCCGTGTAACACCAGTGTGGGTGTATGATGCGTTGCTCCACAGGGCCTTGAAGCACAGTTACTGGGGCACCAAGGCTGGTGTGTGTGGAGTCTAGGGCACCACCAGGGCTGGTGTGTGTGGGTCTTGCCCCGTGTAACACCAGTGTGGGTGTATGATACGTTGCTCCACAGGGCCTTGAAGCACAGTTACTGGGCATCGTGGTGAGGAAGGAGAGGCCAGAGCTGGAGGAGCAGAAGGACACTCTGGTCATCAACATCGCGGCTGGCAAGAAGAAGCTGAAGGAACTGGAGGACGAGATCCTGAGGTGAGGAGATCGGGCCCAGCTTGGGGTGGAAGGTCAGAGGTCCGAACTCGACCTTACATCAATCAGCATACGGGTGTCAAGGGTTATGGGGGGAAGGCAGGAGAATGGGGTGAGGAGGGAGAGATACATGGAGTAACTCAGTGGGCCACGCAGCATGTCTGAATGAAATGGATGGGGAATGTTTCAGGTCAGCACCCATCTTTAGACTGTAGTAATGTAGCCATTCGGCCCATCTCCGCCATTCAATCCCCATTCTCCTGCCTTCTCCCCATAACCCCTGAGTCCCATACTAATCAAGGACCCATCGATGTAGCTCTACAGGTCGACAGATTGCTTTCTCTGGAACCCCGCAGGCTGTGAAGAGACCGGATAGAAATATATAAAACTACGTGAGGCATAGATGGGGTAGACAGTCTGAGCCTTTTACCCCAGGGTGGAAAAATCAAATACTAGAGGGCGCAGCTTTAAGGTGAGAGGAGCAAAGTTTAAAGGGGATGCGTGGGGCAGGTTTTGTTACACTGCCAGGGATGGTGGTGGGTGCCAGGGATGTTAGTGGCATTTAGCAGACGCTTGGATAGGCATGGATATGGAGGGATAAGGGTCATGGAAGGAAGGAACTGCAAGTGCTGGAGATAGACACAAAATGCTGGAGTAACAGCGGGTCAAGCAGCATCGCTGGAGAGATGGAATGGGCGACGTTTCGGGTTGAGACCCTTCTTGACACGAAGAGCCAGGGGGGAGGGAAACTGGAGCCATGGAAAGGTGCAGAACAAACCAGAGGAAAGTTGGAGCCCACAATGGTGCATTGCTGGCTGTGGAAGAGGTGACAATGAAAGGATACGCACAGTGAAAGTAGCAGGGTGGGGGAGGGATGGAGACAGAGGTCATGTGTTGGTAGGTAAGTGATGATCTTGGCTTCATGTTCCTGTACGGTACAGACATTGTGGGCCGAAGGGCCTGTACAGTTGGAGTGTGCTGGCTGGCTGGCTGGCTGGTCCCCAGGCAAGTGTTTCAAGGCAGGTTTGTTACACGAGGGTGGTGAGTGGCTGGGACACTTTGCCAGGGGTGGTTGTTGAAGCTACTCATCTATATTAGAGTTGCAGTGAGGTTGGGGGGGGGGGCACTAGACCAGATGTCGGGGTACTCTCTCACCGCTCCTCTGTTCCCCGTCAGGCTGCTGAATGAAGCCACTGGCTCCCTGCTGGATGATGTTCAGCTGGTCAACACCTTACAGACATCAAAGCTGACGGCCACCGAAGTGGCGGAGCAGATCGACACCAGCGAGACCACAGAGGTGAAGATCGACGCAGCACGAGAGGTGAGTGTAACCGGGACCTCTGCCCTCTGTCACTGCCGCCTGGGGTCCATGTAACTGGACACACATCCAGGGGCTGGTCCACGCAACCAACATGTGTT
>NW_022630150.1:4975839-5191552 GCF_010909765.2 Amblyraja radiata | reverse complement strand
ATAACCAGCGGTGAACTAGTAACCTGCAGAGTTAACTCGATAACTAGCAGAGTGAACCAGTACCCGCAGAGTTAACTCAATAACCTGCAGGGTCAACAAAATAACCAGTAGGGTGAACCAGTGACCAGCCAAGTTAACTCGGTAACTAGCAGGGACAGCACAATAACCAGCAGAGTAATCCAGTAACCAGCAGTTAACCAGTAACTAGTAGAGTGAACCAGTAACCAGCAGTCACCTCAATAACTAGCAGACACAGCACAATAACCAGCAATTAACCAGTAACCAGCAGAGTCACCTCAATAACTAGCAGGCACAGCACAATAACCAGCAGGGTCACCTCATAACTAGCAGACACAGCACAATAACCAGCAGTTAACCAGTAACCAGCAGATTCACCTCATAACTAGCAGACACAGCACAATAACCAGCAGTTAACCAGTAACCAGCAGTCACCTCATAACTAGCAGACACAGCACAATAACCAGCAGTTAACCAGTAACCAGCAGTTAACCAGTAACCAGCAGGGTCACCTCATAACTAGCAGACACAGCACAATAACCAGCAGAGTGAACCAGTAACCAGCAGGGTAAAAGCACGAACCAGCAGAGCAACAGTCTGATGAAGGGTTCATGGAGAAGGGGGAAAGATTGAATAGGAATCTGAGGGGCAAGTTTTCCACACAGAGGGTGGTGGGTGTATGGAACGAGCTGCCAGAGGAGGTAGTTGAGGCTGGGACTATCCCACCATTTAAGAAACAGTTAGACAAGTACATGGTTAGGACAGTTTTGGAGGTATATGGACTAAGCGCAGGCAGGTGGGACTAGTATAGCTGGGATATGCTGGCCGATGTGGGCCGAAGGGCCTGTTTGCACACTGTATCATTCTGTGACTATGACTCAAAAACAGCACTGGGCAGGTGCCAATATCTTGGACCCATGGTTTAGTTTAGAGATACAGTGTGGAAACGCCGAGGCCCCATCAACCAATGATCATAAGTTCATTCGTGCTAGGAGCAGAATGAGGCCATCAAGTCTACTCCGCCATTCAATCATGGCTGATCTATCTTTCCATCTCAACCCCATCTGATCGCCCGTCAACACTAGTTCTATCCTACACACTTACCTACAAACCCACACGCCTTTCGGATGTGGGAGCAAGCTGGAGCACCCAGGAAACCCATGGGGCCACAGGAAGAACATATAAACATAGAAAATAGGTGCAGGAGTAGGCCATTCGGCCCTTCGAGCCTGCACCACTATTCAATATGATCATGGCTTATCATCCAACTCAGTATCCCATCCCTGCCTTCTCTCCACACCCCCTGATCCCTTTAGCCACAAGGGCCACATCTAACTCCCTCTTAAATATAGCCAATGAACTGTGGCCTCAACTACCTTCTGTGGCAGAGAATTCCACAGATTCACCACTCTCTGTGTAAAAAATGATTTTCTCATCTCGGTCCTAAAAGATTTCCCCTCTTATCCTTAAACTGTGACCTTCCTCAACATCTGGAATAATCTTCCTGCATCTAGCCTGTCCAACCCCTTAAGAATTTTGTAAGTTTCTATAAGATCCCCCCTCAATCTTCTAAATTCTAGCGAGTACAAACCGAACATGCCTGTGTTCCATGCTGTATCTCTCTGTGACTCTAACTGTACTGAAGGCGGCAGGCATACAAATTCTCGCCAAACTCCAAAAAGTGTTAAACTTAAATGGCACGCTGCAGGTTTGAGGAAAGTTGGTGCTGAAGGCAGGCAAGCAGGCGAGCAGGCATGCCGACCCAAGTGGCCTTGCCCCTTCTGCTTGAGCAGAGCTGCTGTGTGTACCTGTGAGGTCTCACTGAATAAAGTGCTGCCAGCATTCACACCTTTAAATACTAAATGATGCGTTTTCAACACCTCACACCCGCAACTTGCAGCAAGAACTCATTTTCCCCAAAGTGTAGGCACTCATTACTGTGAAAGTCACCAACCCCACAGCCATCTCCTCACATTGACAGACGCGGGCTACAGTCTAGAGGCTTATCTGCTTAATGCTGGTGCATGGCAGCAGAATTTGGCCCATCCAGTCTACCCCGCCATTCAATCTATCTTTCCCTCTCAACCCCATTCTCCTGCCTCTGCCTCCGCCCCCATTACCCCTGACACCCATATAATCAGTGCATGGGGTGGTGCAGCAGGTAGAGCTGCTGCCTTACAGCGCCAGAGACCCGGGTTCAATCCTGATCTCTCCTGTGTTGTTTGTTGTTGCGGAGTTTGCACGTTCTCCCCGTGACCGTGTGAGTTGCCAATGAATTGAAGGGTTAATTTGCCAGTTTAAATTGCCCCAAGGGTGGGGAAGGTGGATAACATGGAGCAAGTGGGAACGATGGCTAGCATGGGCTCGGTGGGCAGAAGAGCCTGTTTCAATGCTGCGGCTCTCCCTCCCTCTCACCCCCCCCCTTCCCCCCACAGTGAGGAGCTCCCTCAGCATTGGGGGGGGGGGGGGGTGGTTGTTGGCCCCTTGACCTGCTGACTCATGGATAATATCCCAGCCAGTGTCCCAGGAGCTGACATGTTGCTGCTTTGTCATCCTTTATTGGGCCTGATGTTCACCACCCCAGTCCCACCATCTATCTCTGCCCTGTGATGAGTGAGCAGCGTTCGGCACGGCTGGACTAGTGCAGGGGCGGGCAGGGGGGGGGGGGAGTATAAAACCTCCCCGGGCTTCGTGAGGGAGGGAGGGAGCTTTAGTCATACTCCGTTCACCCATAGCTCTCTCGCACCGCTCTGTGGGGGGGGGGGGGGGGGGGTGTGGGTGGGTGTGTGGGGGGGGGGGGGTGTGTGGGTGTGGGGGTGTGTGTGTGTGTGTGTGTGTGTGTGTGTGTGTGTGTGTGTGTGTGTGTGTGTGTGTGTGTGTGTGTGTGTGTGTGTGTGTGTGTGTGTGTGTGAGGGAGCTCCGCACTCTGTGTGTGGGGGTGAGGGAGCCCATAACTGCTCACACTACTATCCCAAATGTGCCTCAACAGATTCAGCGTGCACTATTATGCTCTGGTTCCCTGGTATAAGTGGTAATTTACTGTACATTACATATTTATTTATTGCAGTGTTGCATTAATGTCTACGCTGAGGCCTGTAAGGGTTTCATTGTTCCATTGCTGACTACACACAGTAATTAAACACTCTCGTCTCCACTGACATCCTGGAGATAACTTCTCCTCCTCGCCTCTCTCTCTCTCTCTCTCTCTCTCTGCAGGAAGCAAGCAGCAGCCCCTCTGTCAGGTTACCCTGGTGCCCGCAGACAGTAAAAATTCATCTCTCTGAGCCCTGGGAGAGAAATGCCATCCAGATAGTATTGTCATCCAATACAAAGGAAAGACTTTTAATTACGGGTATGTTACGGGTTCTAAGAGCTATAGCTATAATGGAGCTATAGCTGCGGGCAACAGTGCATTCCTGACCCAGAAGGTTGGGAAAAATGTGTATGAAGGATTTGCAGGTGCTGGTTTACATGGAAAATAGACACAAAATGCTGGAGTAACTCAGCGGGACAATTGTAATGAAAGGTAGACAAAAATGCTGGAGAAACTCAGCGGGTGCAGCAGCATCTATGGAGCGAAGGAAATAGGCAACGTTTCGGGACGAAACCCAAAGGAAATAGGCAACGTTTCGGGATGAAACCCAAAGGAAATAGGCAATGTTTCAGGTCGAAACCCAAAGGGTTTCGGCCCGAAACGTTGCCTATTTCCTTCGCTCCATAGATGCTGCCGCACCCGCTGAGTTTCTCCAGCATTTTTGTCTACCTTCGATTTTCCAGCATCTGCAGTTCCTTCTTAAACAAGGGACAATTGTAATCATGCATTGTCTTTCCTCCGTAACAAAAGCTTTTCACTGTGCCTCGCGACAATGAACTAAAGTGGGACGACAGGTGGCACAATGGGCTAAGTGTTCGGCTGGCAACCGGAAGGTAGCCGGTTCGAATCCCGCTTGGAGTGCATACTGTGGTTGTGTCCTTGGGCAAGACACTTCACCCACCTTTGCCTGTGTGTGAATGTGTGTGAATGTGTGTGAGTGATTGGTGGTGGTCGGAGGGGCCGTAGGCGCAGATTGGCAGCCACGCTTCCGTCAGTCTGCCCCAGGGCAGCTGTGGCTACAGAAGTAGCTTACCACCACCGAGTGTGACTGAGGAGTGAATGAATAATGCGATGTAAAGCGCCTTGAGTATTAGAAAGGCGCTATATAAATCCCATCCATTATTATTATTATTAAAGTGAGCTGAACTGTGTGTCTGTCTTCCTGTTAAACCCATTGCCCCGGTTCACCTCGGTGGGAGGCAATGCCACACCCCCCCCACTCTCAGGTGAACGCACGCTCCCCTGGATTGCTTAGAGGTTCACTCGCACCTCCTCCAACCTCATCTACTGTATCTGTTGCTCAAGATGTGGACACTTGTACATCGGCGAGACCAAACCGCAGACTGGGCGATCTTTGCTCAGCTCGCCTGAACCAAACTGAACTCCCGGTTGCCAAATTCCCCTTCCCGTTCCCACATAGACCTATCTGTCCTAGGTCTCCTCCATTATCAAAGTGAGGCTAAATGCAAATTGGAGGAACAACATCTCATATTTCACTTGTTTAAGAAGGAACTGCAGATGCTGGAAAATCCAAGGTAGACAAAAGTGCTGGAGAAACTCAGCGGGTGCAGTAGCATCTATGGAGCAAAAGGACCCTATTTCCTTCGCTCCATAGATGCTGCCTCACCCGCTGAGTTTCTCCAGCACTTTTGTCTACTTTCATATAATCACTTGGGCAGCTTACAGCCCAGTGGTATGAACATTGACTTCTCTAACTTCAGGTAGCCCTCTCTCTCTATCTCTCCTCCACCTAAGTCGCACCAGCTTCTTGTTATCACCCAACAAACAGCCAACAATGGCCTTTATCATTGTCACTTTATCTGCATATCTTTCATTCATTGTTCTTTCTCTCTCCACATCGCCATCTATATCTCTCGTTTCCTTTAGCCCTAACCAGTCTGAAGAAGGGTCTCGAGCCGAAATGAAGAAAGACTGGATAGACTTGGTTTATACTCTCTAGAATTTAGGAGATTGAGAGGGGATCTTATAGAAACTTGCAAAATTCTTAAGGGGTTGGACAGGCTAGATGCAGGAAGATTGCTCCCGATGTTGGGGAAGTCCAGGACAAGGGGTCACAGCTTAAGGATAAGGGGGAAATCCTTTAAAACCGAGATGAGAAGAACTTTTTTCACACAGAGAGTGGTGAATCTCTGGAACTCTCTGCCACAGAGGGTAGTTGAGGCCAGTTCATTGGCTATGTTTAAGAGGGAGTTAGATGTGGCCCTTGTGGCTAAAGGGGGTATGGAGAGAAGGCAGGTACGGGATACTGAGTTGGATGATCAGCCATGATCATATTGAATGGCGAATGGTGCAGGCTCGAAGGGCCGAATGGCCTCTACTCCTGCACCTAATTTCTATGTTTCTATGTTTCTATGTCACCCGTTCCTTCTCTCCAGAGATGCTGCCTGTCCCGCTGAGTTACTCCAGCATTCTGTGTCTGTCTGGTTTTGTCGGAGAGACTGATATTTCCAGCCGCTCTGCACACTCTGCATGTGAGAACACAGCATGCGTCATATGGGGAAATTAAGAAAGGGAATCGAGTAACTGTAATTGAAGATAAACTGATTTGAAAAGGACAGCACCCTGCCGGAGTCACTTGAATATTGTCAGTCTTGTCAATTAGAGGCAAGCTCTGCCCCAGAACAACTCACGTTGCTGGGAGCAAGGCTGAGTGGGTGGGGGGGGGGAGAAAGGGGATAGGGAGAGATAGGGAGAGAGAGAGAGAGAATACAGGGAAATGTGTGCAAGCAATAAGAGAGAGAGAGACGGGCTGAGGAGAGAGGGGCGAGGAGAGGGGAGAGGCAAGAACGGAGAGAAAAGAGAGGGGCCGAGGGGAGAGAGGGGGTGTAGAGAGAGAGAGAGGGTGTAGAGTGAGCGTCGATAGCAGGGGGGGGAAGAAAGGAAAGGGCAAAGGAGAAGGGCGGAGAAGAGAGACAGAGAGTAAAGAGAAGGTAATAATAATAATAATAATAATGGATGGGATTTATATAGCGCCTTTCTAATACTCAAGGCGCTTTACATCGCATTATTCATTCACTCCTCAGTCACACTCGGTGGTGGTAAGCTACTTCTGTAGCCACAGCTGCCCTGGGGCAGACTGACGGAAGCGTGGCTGCCAATCTGCGCCTACGGCCCCTCCGACCACCACCAATCACTCACACACATTCACACACATTCACGCACAGGCAAAGGTGGGTGAAGTGTCTTGCCCAAGGACACAACGACAGTATGCACTCCAAGCGGGATTCGAACCGGCTACCTTCCGGTCGCCAGCCGAACACTTAGCCCATTGTGCCATCTGTCGTCCCGAAGGTAGAGAGAGGGGGAATGGAGAGGGAGGGAGGAGAGTGGAGAGGGGGAGTATCGGGAAGGGAAGAAAGAGGGTGAGTTGAGGAGAGAGAGGGAGCAAAGAGGAGGATTGGGAAGTGGGGTGAGAATGAAGGGGAAGGTGGAGGGAAGAGAAAAGGGGGGGGGGGAGAGAATGGGGGAAGGGGTTGAGTTGGCAGTAAGGATGCCAAATGCATTATTAGCATTCATTCTGAGGATACTAGAATATAATATGCAATGCTGAGGCTTTAGATCGGATGATATTTGGAATATTGTGAGCAGTTTAAGGCCCCGTATCTGAGGAAGGATGTGCTGGCATTGGAGAGGGTCCAGAGAAGGTTTACGGGGGTGAGTGAGTTAACCCATGAGGAGTGTTTGACGGCACGGGGCCGATACTCGCTGCAGTTTAGAAGATTGAGGGGGGGGGGGGATCTCATCGAAATTTGCCGGATAATGAAAGGTCTCGATAGAGTGGATGTGGAGAGGATGTTTCCACTGGTGGGAGAGTCTAGGACCAGAGGGCACAGCCTCAGAATTAAAGGACGTTCCTTTAGAATGGAGAGGATGGGGAATTTCTTTAGCCAGAGGGCGGTGAATCTGTGGAATTCATTGCCACAAACAGGTGTAGAGGCCAAGTCATTGGGTATTTTTTAAGGTGGAGATTCTTGATTAGTAAAGGTGTCAATGGTGACTGGGAGAATAGGGTGGAGAGGGAAAGATAGATCAGCCATGATTGAATGATGGACTAGACCAGGGGTGGGGAACCTGCGGCCTTAAGGCCGTATGGGGCCTTCTAGGCCATTAAGTGCGGCCTTTTGAATGAATCCAAATTTTGTCGAACAAATCCTTTTATTTTTATTAATATGTTTTTTATTCGCCTTTTATTCTTTTTTATTTTTATCTTAAAATGAAGGTATTTTAAATACCAAAGAGTAATAGAAGAAACGAAATAATCCTCCCCGACTGACAGCCACAATAAAAACATTAGTCAGTCACGAGGCTATTTTAACACCTGTTCTAATGCTACTCTAGACTCTAGAAAGCACTCACAACAAAGTCATTGAAAGGTTAGTTAACTTTAGAATTAACAAAATGTTTTCATTTTCTTGAAGTTAGTACATAGTACCAGACTGCTAAACAGCTTCCTGCCACAGGCTGTGAGGCTGCTAAACACTCACTCCACCTGATTTCCATATAACCATATAACAATTACAGCACGGAAACAGGCCATCTCGACCCTTCTAGTCCGTGCCGAACACATAATCTCCCCTAGTCCCATATACCTGCGCTCAGACCATAACCCTCCATTCCTTTCCCGTCCATATAACGATCCAATTTATTTTTAAATGATAAAAACGAACCTGCCTCCACCACCTTCACTGGAAGCTCATTCCACACAGCTACCACTCTCTGAGTAAAGAAGTTCCCCCTCATGTTACCCCTAAACTTCAGTCCCTTAATTCTCAAGTCATGTCCCCTTGTTTGAATCTTCCCTACTCTCAGTGGGAAAAGCTTTTCCACGTCAACTCTGTCTATCCCTCTCATCATTTTAAAAACCTCTATCAAGTCCCCCCTTAACCTTCTGCGCTCCAGAGAATAAAGACCTAACTTGTTCAACCTTTCTCTGTAACTTAGTTGCTGAAACCCAGGCAACATTCTAGTAAATTCCTTCGCTCCATAGATGCTGCTGCACCCGCTGAGTTTCTCCAGCATTTTTATGTACCTTCGATTTTCCAGCATCTGCAGTTCCTTCTTGAACACTCCACCTGATTCTGCTGCTTTGCACGGACAATTTAATAACTCTGGCACTGGCCACTCAAATCAGCTGCCCTGGACATTTTAATGACTGTTTTTACTGTATTTGAATGTTGCTGTTTTACCAGCTTTTAATTATTTATACTGTTTCATCAGGGACTGGATTGTTTTTACTGTTATTATGTGTGAAATGTTTTAAGTTTCATGTGCGATGGGAAATGTCTTCTCATTTTGCACTGTTCAACTGTTGCTTTGCAAGATGACAATACAGGTTGATTTGATTTGATTTGGCTTAGTAGTTAGATTTTGACAAAATAATGTACATTTTGAAGTATATCTAATTGACGTTTCTTCGATGCGGCCTTATTAGATTACAGCTAACTTAAGTTCCCCAGCCCTGGACTGACTCCATGGGCTGAATGGTCAAATTCTGCTCCTATGTCTTGTGGGCTGTAAAGGATAAAATAGCATCCTTCTGTTTTTAGATCCTATAACATGGTTCTTAGCTGCTTGTCCAAACACCTGTGAACAGGAGTGCAGACACCTCCAGGTCTCTCCGTTCCCATTGTACCATGCTCATTACTGATACCAGCGTCAGCAACAACCACAGGCAAAAAGAACTGCAGATGCTGGTTTACAAACAAACAAAAGACAAAGTGCTGGAGTTACTCAGCAGGTCAGGCAGCATCTCTGGAGAAAATTAATACACAGAGTCTCCTGCCCAGAGGAGGGGAATTGAGGACCGGAGGACATAGGTTCAAGGTGAAGGGGGAAAGATTTAATAGGAATCTGAGGGGTAACTTTTTCCACACATGGATATGAGAGAAAGGAGGGATATAGATCACGTGTAGGCAGAGGAGGTTAGTTTAACCTGGCATCATGTTTGGCACGAACATTGTGGGCCGAATGGACTCCTCCCGTGCAGTATTGTTCTTTGAGTTATGTTCCTTCTCTCTCTCTCTCTCTCTCTCTCTCTCTCTCTCTCTCTCTCTCTTCCTCTGCCTGATTCTCCCTCTCACTCTTTCTGTCCCCTTCTACATCTCTGCCACATCCTCCGCCTCTTGCTTCCACACCTCCCCTCCCTCTCTGCCTTTCTCCTTCTATCTCTCTCTCTCTCTCTCTCTCTCGCCGTTCCAGCCCCTCTCTCTCATGGAAACATAGAAACATAGAAAATAGGTGCAGGAGTAGAGGCCATTCGGCCCTTCGAGCCTGCATCATTCGCCATTCAATATGATCATGGCTGATCATCCAACTCAGTATCCCATCCCTGCCTTCTCTCCATACCCCCTGATCCCTTTAGCCACAAGGGCCACATCTAACTCCCTCTTAAATATAAACAATGAACTGTGGCCTCAACTACCTTCTGTGGCAGAGAATTCCACAGATTCACCACTCTCTGTGTGTGAAAGAAAATGTTTTTCTCATCTCGGTCCTAAAGGATTTCCCCCTTATCCTTAAACTGTGACCCCTTGTCCTGGACTTCCCCAACATCGGGAACAGTCTTCCTGCATCTAACCTCCCTCACTCAGCGCAGTTGCAAGAGCGTTTAGCTCTGCTTGCTGCTCAGGAGACATTGGTTTTATTGCCTGTTGCCACGGAAACCTGTGTGGCAGCCAGCCGGCTGGGCCTGGGCCAGAACGCTGCCTCAGCATTTGGGTTCTCAAGCAGCAAGACCTTCCTTGCGACTGCTATCAAGACTCACACTGTTCATTCCAATCTAATCACCTCAGGGGAAGGATGCGAATGGCCGTAGCTGGAGCCGGGTCAAAGCTTCCTCACTCAACACCAAGACAGACCATTCGGCCCCTCTATATACTGTACAGGCTGGATGTGCCCACCCCTCCCAGTTAATGTATATAACACAGACAGGGTAGACAGTCAGAACATTGTCTGTTGCTTAGGGCTCGTTTAGATAATGGTTACGTGTACCGAGGGCTCGGGTTATGGGGATTTAAGAGAGAGTTAGATAGAGCTCTAGGGGCTAGTGGAGTCAAGGGATATGGGGAGAAGGCAGGCACAGGTTATTGATAGGGGACGATCAGCCATGATCACAATGAATGTCGGTGCTGGCTCGAAGGGCCAAATGGCCTCCTCCTCCTGCGCCTATTTTCTATGTTTCTATGAGAAGGCAGGAGAATGGGGTAGGAGAGGGAAAGCTAGATCAGCCGTGATTGAATAGTGGAGTAGTCCCGATGGGCTGAATGGCCTAATTCTGCTCCTATCACTGGATTGATGACACTTATATCGAAAAGCTTTCTTGCTGCCTGCTACCCAATCAGTGATTACAATCGAGCCGTCCACCGTGTACAGATACAGGATTAGATTAGATTAGATTAACTTTAATTGTCATTCAGGTATACACATAAACACAGTGCACATTGAACGGAATTTCGTTGCATCGACTCTTATAGGATAAAGGGAATAACATTTAGTGCAAGGTCAAGCCAGTCAAAGATAGTCCGAGGGTCTCCAATGAGGTAGATGGGAGTTCAGGACAGCTCTCTAGTTGGTGAGAGGACGGTTCAGTTGCCTGATAACAGCCAGAGAGAAACTGGCTGTCCCTGAATGTGGAGGCGTGTACGTTCGTTTACACACTTCTGTACCACTTGCCCGATGGGAGAGGGGGGAGGAGGGAGTGTAACTCTTCTGTAACTGAGTCACCAGAACGCAGGTTTAACCCGACCGACAAATATCATGTACACATCACATTGACCATCACTTGGTCCCTAACATTTGCCCCCCCCCCGTGATTGAATGCACGCCTAAATACGTGTTGAAATGTGAGAGTCTCTGCCTCCAGCAACCCCCCAGCCCCCCTCCCCCCCCCCTTCCAGATTCCAGCCACCCACTGGGTCAATCATAGAAACATAGAAAATAGGTGCAGGAGTAGGCCATTCGGCCCTTCGAGCCTGCACCGCCATTCAATATGATCATGGCTGATCATCCAACTCAGTATCCTGTATCTGCCTTCTCTCCATACCCCCTGATCCTCTTTAGCCACAAGGGCCACATCTAACTCCCTCTTAAATATAGCCAATGAACTGTGGCCTCAACTACCTTCTGTGGCAGAGAATTCCACAGATTCACCACTCTCTGTGTGTGAAAAAAAATGTTTTTCTCATCTCGGTCCTAAAAGACTTCCCCCTTATCCTTAAACTGTGTGTGACCCCTTGTCCTGGACTTCCCCAACATCGGGAACAATCTTCCTGCATCCCTCAGATCTCCACTGCGCCTACTAATTGTCCCCTCCATTTGTGGTGTCAGGTTTAAAACGGACAATTTCAACTAAAATGTTAAAAGGAGTTGTCGGCTAAATTAGCATCGCTGCATTGCAAACCCTTCGAAAACCAGGATGCAAACGCACAGTTTCCCAGGCAAGCAATAGTCGGAGGAAAGAACTGCAAATCGAAGGTGGACACAGAATGCCGGAGTCACTCAGCGGGACAGGCAGCATCTCTGGAGAGAAGGAACGGGTGGCGTTTCAGGTCAAGATCCTTCTTCAGGCAGCAGTAGTTGTCCGAATCCGAATCCGGTGATTTATGGAAATAGGCGACGTTTCGGGCCGAAACCCAAAGGAAATAGGCAACGTTTCGGGTCGAAACCCGAAGGGTTTCGGCCCGAAACGTTGCCTATTTCCTCTGCTCCATAGATGCTGCTGCACCTGCTGAGTTTCTCCAGCATTTTTGTGTACCTACCATTCCTCTGATGGTAGATACAAAAAGCTGGAGTAACTCAGTGGGTCAGGCAGCATCTATGGACCCAAAACGTCACCCATTCCTTCTCTCCATAGATGCTGTCTCACCCACTGAGTTACTCCAGCATTTTGTGTCTGCCTTCGATGTTACCAGCACCATTCCTCCGCCCGCTGGTTTGAGACGGCCCGACAGGGGAGGGGGTGACTAGACTACCCACCCAGAGGGCACATGCCGCTAACTAACCCTGCCTTCCCCTCCCTGTCGACCGGTGCGGGTTGATGGACTTACCGGGATGCACAGCTCGGCGGGATCCATCTGCTGCAGGAAAGGGATGATAATTAATGAGTGTATATGTCATAGCAGCTCCGACACATGTCACACAGACAGGAGGCCACTCAGCCCCTCCAACCCTTACACAGGGCTATGGAGAGGCCATTCAACCCCTCTAATCATTATACAGGTATAAGAGGAGGCCACTCAGCCCCTCGAACCGTTACAGGGGGACAGGACACTGTTCAACCCCACACATCTTTACCTAGGTACCGTAGAAGGCCATTCATCCCCTCTAACTGTTACACGGGGATAGGAGGAGACTGTTCAGTCCCTCAAACCATTACAAGACCAGCCCTTCTAACCATTACAGAGGAATAGGAGGAGACCACTCTGCCCCTTGAAATATTAAACAGGGATAGGAAGAGGCTACTCAGCCCATCGACCGACATGCAGATACAGGAGGAGGCCACCCAGTCCCTCTAACCGTTACAGGGATAGGAGGAGGTCATTGACCCCCTCAAAGGGATAGGAGGAGGTCATTGACCCCCTCAAAGGGTTAGGGGGCCATTCAGCTCCTCAAACCATTGCACAGGAACTGGAGACCATTCATCCCTCCATACTAGCCCGTAGAACAGTCGCAGGTGCTTTGTCCAGGCAGTGGCACTGTGGGTACAGAGGCGGCCAGGGCAGGCTATCTGTGAACCTCTCCCTGGGGTGGCCACGGTGCTCAGGGGTAGAGGCCGAGCTACAGGACTCGGCTGTCCTCTCCCCCCTCCCCCCCCCACTCGCCCCCTCCCCTGACCCTGCACAAGAAGACATTTGGACAGGGTAGAGGGTTGAGAGGGATTTGAGCCGAAAGTGGGCAAGAGTGCAGCCCCCTTCCCACTGTCCCTCCACACAGACCCGGGGTCAGACACGCAGAGTGCAGCCCCCTTCCCACTGCCCCTCCACACAGACCCGGGGTCAGACACCTCTCTCCACACGCTGGGGGAATATGGAAGGGGCTGCCATAGGGTGTAGTTGAGGCAGGTGTAACAACAACACTGAGACAACATTTGGACAGGTACATGGCAGGCAAGGTTGGGAGGGGTACGGGCCAAACGCAGGCCGAGCTAGCACATGGGCAATCTTGGCTAGCCCAGGGGGTCAGACCCAGAGTGAAGCTTCCTCCACACCATCACACCACACACTCCCAGGCCTGGGACACCAGTAATTACATAGAGACATAGAGAATAGCTGCAGGAGCAGGCCATTCGACCCTTCAAGCCAGCACCGCCTTTCAATATGATCTTGAAAACATCCAGTGAATCAGCTTCCACTGCCTTCTGCGGCAGAGAATTCCACAGATTCACAACTCTCTGGGCAAAAATGTTTTTCCTCATCTCAGTCCTAAATGGCTGACCCCTTATTCTTCAACTGTGTGTGGCCCCTGGTTCTGGACTCCCCCAACATGGGGAACATTTTTCCTGCATCTAGCCTGTCCAATCCCTTAAGAATTTTATATGTTTCTATAAGATCCCCTCTCATCCTTCTAAATTCCAGTGAAGACAAGCCCAGTCGACACATTCTCTCATCATATGACAGTCCCGCCATCCCGGGAATTATCCTACGCTGGGCTCCCTCAATAGCAAGGATGTCCTTCCTCAAATTAGGAGACCAAAACTGCACACAATACTCCAGATGTGGTCTCACCAGGGCTCTGTACAACTGCAGTTGGACCTCCTTGCTCCTAAACTCAAATCATCTCACTATAAAGGCCAACAATGCCATTAGCTTTCTTCACTGCTTGCAGTACCTGCATGTTTACTTTCAGTGACTGATGTACAAGGACACCCAGGTCTCGTTGCACCTCCCCTTTTCCTAACCTGACACCAATTCAGCTAATAATCTGCCTTCTTGATTTTGCCACCAAAGTGGATAATCTCACATTTGTCCACATTATAGTGCATCTGCCACACATCTGCCCACTCACCCAACCTGTCCAAGTCAGATTTGGAAAAGGGGAAGTGCAACGAGACCTGGGTCGATTGAGCTTGTATTCACTGGAATGTAGAAGGATGAGAGGGTATCTTTAGTTTATTTAGTTTAGAGATACAGCGCTGAAACAGGCCCTTCGGCCCACCGGGCCCGTGCTGACCCCCGAACATTAACTCTAATCCTACACCCACTAGGGACAAATTTTACATTTACTAAGCCGATTAACCTACAAACCTGTACGCCTTTGAAGCGTGGGAGGAAACCGAAGATCTGGTAGAAAACCCACGCAGATCACAGGGAGAACGTGCAAACTCCGTACAGACAGCACCCGTAGTCAGGCTCGAACCCGGGTCTCCGGCGCTGCATTCGTTGTAAGGCAGCAACTCTACCGCTGTGCCACCTATACGGCCTAATTTTATGTTTCTTATAGAGACATATGGGTGAACAAGCAGGAACGGGGAACTGATTTTAGATTTTGGACGACAGATGGCACAATGGGCTAAGTGTTCGGCTGGGGCTGGCAACCGGAAGGTAGCCGGTTCGAATCCCGCTTGGAGTGCACACTGTCGTTGTGTCCTTGGGCAAGCCACTTCACCCACCCTTGCCTGTGTGTGAATGTGTGTGAGTGATTGGTGGTGGTCGGAGGGGCCGTAGGCGCAGATTGGCAGCCACGCTTCCGTCAGTCTGCCCCAGGGCAGCTGTGGCTACAGAAGTAGCTTACCACCACCGAGTGTGACTGAGGAGTGAATGAATAATGCGATGTAAAGCGCCTTGAGTATTAGAAAGGCGCTATATAAATCCCATCCATTATTATTATTATAGATGATCAGCCATGATCATTTTGAATGCCGGTGCTAGCTCACAGGGCCGAATGGCCTATTTCTGCACCTATCTTTCCTATGTTTCTATCTTCTATGTCACCCTGCAGCCTCATAGCATCCTCCTCGCAGCTCACACTGCCCCCCAGCTTTGTGTCCCACGCAAACTTGAGGTGTTCGCCACAGCTTGACACTCCCCATTGATACTTCGCCCAAACTCATTATCCAGGAACTCACCCCCCCGAATAGCCAGCAGGGAATGAGCCCTGGGGTGTGGAATATCACCTCTGGAGGGGCTGTGGGAACAGAAGGTCTGCTGGACCAGTTCAACAGCTAGCTGCACTACACCGGGACTCCACTGGATGGAGTCAGAGGCCCACCTTGATCCTCATGGAGCTGAGCCCCTGTGGTTACAGTGACTGCGGAACTAATCCCTGGGAGTGTCCCAGCCTCACCCCCTCCCTGCACCCCACCCTCGCAAATGGGGAGAGCAGGAGAGGGAGAGACTAGGAGCGGGAGAGGGGGAGGCAGGAAGCTCATGTGACAAGTGATGGGAGCAGAATTAGGCCATTCGGCCCATCAAGTCTACCCCGCCATTCAATCATGGCTGATCTATCTCTCTCTCCCTCCTAACCCCATTCTCCTGCCTTCTCCCCATAACCCCTGACTCCCGTACTGATCAAGAATCTATTTATCTCTGTCTTAAAAATATCCACTGACTTGTGGCCTCTACAGACTTCTGTGGCAAAGAATCCCACAGATTCACCACCCTCTGGCTAAAGAAATTCCTCCTCATCTCCTTCCAAACACTCATCATGCGCTCATTTGTGGAATAATTCTCGTAAACCTCCTCTCCAACGGCAGCACATCCTTCCTCAGATACGGGGCCCGACAGGAGAGGGGGGGAGACAGGGAGCAGGAGAGAGACAGGGAGTGGGAGAGGGAGAGACAGAGGGAGAGACAGGGAGCGGGAGAGGGAGAGACAGGGAGTAGGAGAGAGACAGGGAGTGGGAGAGGGAGAGACAGGGAGTGGGAGAGGGAGAGACAGGGAGTGGGAGAGGGAGAGACAGGGAGCGGGAGAGGGAGAGACAGGGAGCGGGAGAGAGACAGGGAGCGGGAGAGGGAGAGACAGGGAGCAGGAGAGGGAGAGACAGGGAGCGGGAGAGGGAGAGATAGGGAGCAGGAGAGAGACAGGGAGTGGGAGAGGGAGAGACAGAGAGCGGGAGAGGCGACACTGGGAATTGGCGTTTAGACACTTTGAACGGAAAGGGAATCACTGGCGATTGGGGAGTAGACCATGGGGGCAGGAGGGAGTAAACTGGGTGTAGGAGTGGGGGGGACACAGGAACAGGAGTGGGGGGGACAAGGACAGGAGTGGGGGGGGGGGGGGGGGACACAGAGGCGGGAGTGGGGTGGACAAAGAGACGGGAGTGGGGGGAACAGGGAACAGGAGTTGGGGGGGGGGGACACAGAGGCGGGAGTGGGGTGGACAAAGAGACGGGAGTGGGGGGAACAGGGAACAGGAGTTGGGGGGGGGGGACACAGAGGCGGGAGTGGGGTGGACAAAGAGACGGGAGTGGGGGGAACAGGGAACAGGAGTTGGGAACACAGAGACGGGAGTGCGGGAGGGGACAGAGACAGGTGTTGAGGACACAGAGACGGGAACAGGAATGCAAGCACAGACACGTTCTGTGATGAAGACATGCCTCAAGCCACCCTGGGGCTGATGATCTTTGCGGATCAGCGGGATAGCCCGTGAGTGGGGCTAGCGTGAAGACAAGTGAGAGAGTGGTACCTTCATTGGTGAGATGTGCGAGTGGGACACGTAGCCATGGACGTTCTCAATCTGTGACAGGTTCTTCTCCGACACATGGACCAGCTCAGGTCCCTTCATCTGATTGGGTAGGTGCGATGGGCTGGGCTCCAGGGGTGGGGTGTCTTCATCTTGGTACCGATATTTCTGGGGAGAGATCAGAGGAATGGTCAGCTTCCTGCAACCATCTCCCAGTGACACTGGCACTGAGCCAGTGCGTTACACACATAATCAAGGACCAGTCTCACCCTCCCCTCCCCCCCCCCGCTCACTGCATCAGTGTGTACACACATCATCACAGACCAGTCTCACCCCGATCACTCCCTCTTCTCCCCTCTCCCATCACGCAAGAGGAGCAGAAGTGTGAAAACGAACGCACACCTCCAGATTCAGGGACAGTTTCTTCCCGGCTGTTATCAGGCAACTGAATGATCCTATCACCAAGTGACCTCCCATCTTCATCATTGGAGACCCTCGGAGTATCTTTGATCAGACTTTACCTTGCACTAAACGTTATTCCCTTTATCCTGTATATGTAATAATAATAATAATGGATGGGATTTATATAGCGCCTTTCTAATACTCAAGGCGCTTTACATCGCATTATTCATTCACTCCTCAGTCACACTCGGTGGTGGTAAGCTACTTCTGTAGCCACAGCTGCCCTGGGGCAGACTGACGGAAGCGTGGCTGCCAATCTGCGCCTACGGCCCCTCCGACCACCACCAATCACTCACACACATTCACACACAGGCAAAGGTGGGTGAAGTGTCTTGCCCAAGGACACAACGACAGTATGCACTCCAAGCGGGATTCGAACCGGCTACCTTCCGGTTGCCAGCCGAACACTTAGCCCATTGTGCCATCTGTCTGTGATGATGTGTGTACACACTGATGCAGTGAGCCCGGGGGGGGGGGGGAGGGTGAGACTGGTCCTTGATTATGTGTGTAACACACTGGCCATCTGTCGTACACTGTGGACGGCTCGATTGTAATCTTGTATACAGTCTTTCTGCCGACTGGTTAGCACGCAACAAAAAAGCTTTACACGTGACAATAAACTAAACTAAACTAAATCAAAGTCTGATCTCCAGGCCTATGTGATTGATTCCTGGAATGGTCGGCTTTATATATTAAGCAGACTAGCCGTGTTCTCCCTGGAGTTGAGAAGAATGTGTGGAGATCTCATTGAAATATAGTTCTTCAGTTATGATGTTACCCCTGGATGGGGCGTCCAGAACTAGGGCTGACTATTCAGGGGAGAAATCTCTTCACATGAGGGAGATATCATTAAGATGCAATTGGTACAAAAGTGAATGACAAGGAGGGAGTGACTGGGGGAGACTGGTCCTAGATTAAACCCAGGCAGCGTGAAGTGTAGATGTACACAATATTCTAGCTGTGGTCTTCCTAGAGCCCTGTATAATTGCCATCATCTGTCTTTACTCCTCTGCAGGACTCTTTGTTCAATCAAGACGTCAAACCATTTGTCTTTCTAATTGCTGTATCTGTGTGCAGATGTCTAGTGATTGACCTCCAAGGACTTCCAGGTCACTCTGATCTCTAACAATTCTCAATTCCGCACAATCTAAATAAATCCACCCTTTTTTACTGAAGAAGGGTC
Source organism: Amblyraja radiata (assembly GCF_010909765.2). Classification (NCBI taxonomy): domain Eukaryota; kingdom Metazoa; phylum Chordata; class Chondrichthyes; order Rajiformes; family Rajidae; genus Amblyraja; species Amblyraja radiata. The sequence goes on along the minus strand of NW_022630150.1, from coordinate 5,173,158 downwards.
TGGACCCGAAACATCACCCATTCCTTCTCTCCAGAGATGCTGCCTGTCCCGCTGAGTTACTCCAGCACTTTGTGTCTATCTCTGGTTTAAACCAGCACCTGCAGTTCCTTCTTGCACCTTCCCTATTTAAAATGGAAGCATCCTCAATTCTCAGGTTGCAATGTCCAGAGCCTAGATCACTTTTATTACCAGAATCAATATATTTGAATATAGCACCTTGACTTCAGGCAACTAACCTCAAGTTCAAGTTCAAGTGACTTTATTGTCATGTGTCCCTGTATAGGACAATGAAATTCTTGCTTTGCTTCAGCACACAGAACATAGTAGGCATTGACTACAAAACAGATCAGTGTGTCCATATACCATGATATAAATATATACACACATGAATAAATAAACTGATAAAGTGCAAATAACAGAAAATGGTTATTAATAATCAGAGTTTTGTCCGAGCCAGGTTTAATAGTCTGATAGCTGTGGGGAAGTAGCTATTCCTGAACCTGGTTATTGCAGTCTTTAGGCTCCTGTACCTTCTACCTGAAGGTAGCAGGGAGATGAGTGTGTGGCCAGGATGGTGTGGGTCTTTGATGATACTGCCAGCCTTTTTGAGGCAGCGACTGCGATAAATCCCCTCGATGGAAGGAAGGTCAGAGCCGATGATGGACTGGGCAGTGTTTACTACTTTTTGTAGTCTTTTGGGAACCTCTGCTCCCCATTCAGTAGTCCCTTTCTACACACCTTTGACCACAATGTCCGAGCTGAACACGACGGCAAGATAAACTCATCTCTATCTGCACATAAACTATTTTATGCATAGAACATAGAACAGTCCCTTTGGTCCGCAAAGTCTGCACTGAACATGATGCCAAATTAATCTGATCTCTGCCTGCACATGATCCATTTCCCTCCATTCCCTGCATATCCATGTTGTCTCAGGTTTCATATATAATACACAATAGACAATAGGAGCAGGAGGAGGCCATTCGGCCCTTCGAGCCAGCTCCGCCATTCAATGTGATCATGGCTGATCATCCCCAATCAGTACCCCGTTCCTGCCTTCTCCCCATATCCCCTGACTCCGCTATCTTTAGGAGCCCTATCTAGCTCTCTCTTGAAAGTATCCAGAGAACCAGCCTCCACCGCCCTCTGAGGCAGAGAATTCCACAGACTCACAACTCTGTGAGAAAAAGTGTTTCCTCGTCTCCGTTCTAAATGGCTGACTCCTTATTCTTAAACTGTTGTCTTGCAGGCTACAGCTGTTAGCAGCGTGATTCTCCCCATCTCACTCCCAGTCCTGTTCCCCCCGTGGTTCAACTTGTCGATAATTAATTTCCTTCCCTGACATTTCGGGCAGAGAGAGGAAGGAAAGGGAAAGACCAGGCAAAATTCAAAAATATTCATTTGAGATTCAGTTGTTGCACCAGTGACGAAGGTTGCAGAGAATGTACCCAGATCAGGTTTCCTATAGAAACGTACAAAATTCTTAAGGGGTTGGACAGGCTAGATGCAGGAAGATTGTTCCTGATGTTGGGGAAGTCCAGAACAAGGGGTCACAGTTTAAGGATAAGGGGGAAATCTTTTAGGACCAAGATGAGAAAAACATTTTTCACACAGAGAGCGGTGAATCTGTGGAATTCTCTGCCACAGAAGGTAGTTGAGGCCACAGTTCATTGGCTATATTTAAGAGGGAGTTAGATGTGGCCCTTGTGGCTAAAGGGATCAGGGGGTATGGAGAGAAGGCAGGGATGGGATACTGAGTTGGATAGAAACATAGAAACATAGAAATTAGGTGCAGGAGTAGAGGCCATTCGGCCCTTCGAGCCTGCACCGCCATTCAATATGATCATGGCTGATCATCCAACTCAGTATCCCGTACCTGCATTCTCTCCATACCCTCTGATCCCCTTAGCCACAAGGGCCACATCTAACTCCCTCTTAAATATAGCCAATGAACTGGCCTCGACTACTCTCTGTGGCAGAGAGTTCCACAGATTCACCACTCTCTGTGTGAAAAAGGTTCTTCTCATCTCGGTTTTAAAGGATTTCCCCCTTATCCTTAAGCTGTGACCCCTTGTCCTGGACTTCCCCAACATCGGGAGCAATCTTCCTGCATCTAGCCTGTCCAACTCCTTAAGAATTTTGTAAGTTTCTATAAGATATGATCATATTGAATGGCGGTGCAGGCTCGAAGGGCCGAATGGCCTACTCCTGCACCTATTTTCTATGTTTCTATGTTTACAAGAATTATCCCAGGAATGAGTGGGTTAACATATGATGAGCGTTTGACGACATTAGGCCTGTACTCCCTGCAGTTTAGGGCGAGGGGGGGACCTCATTGAAACGTACCGAATAGTGAAAGGCTTGGATAGAGTGGAAGGCGATGAAGGGGAATTTCTTTAGTCAGAGGGTGGTGAATCTGCGGAATTCTTTGCCACAGACGGCTGTGGAGGCCAAGTCGATGGATATTTTTAAGGCAAAGATAGGTAGATTCTTGATTAGAACGGGTGTCAAGGGTAATGGGGAGAAGGCAGGAGAATGGGGGTTAGGAGGGAGAGATGGATCAGCCATGATTGAATGGCGGAGTGGACTCGATGGGCCGAATGGACTAATTCTGCTCCTATCACATGGCCTTATGATATTTGTCACAGAAAATGAGTGTGAGTAGGCAGGCGTGAGGCACAAGGTCTTTACTCATACGGTCTTTTTGCAGGGAATAACATGTTTACTGAATGAACAGGGTCTAGCTTTATGAGGTGCTGGTCGGACCACATTTGGGGTATCGTCAGCAGTTTTGGGTCCCATATCTGAGGAGGGATGTGTTGGCATTGGAGTTGTCACTTATACAAACACTCCCCTCCATCCACTATAGGTTGGTTAAGCAGTTCTAAGGTTCACAAAGCCATCTCTCTCTGGGGATTACATGGGATCTAGCTAACAATTGGCCTATCAGGGAACCACTCAGCCTGAGGTCATCTGATGCCGGCCCATATTTGTCCTGGTCTTTTCTTGCTCCCGTTCCCCCCTCCCCTAAAATCAGTCTGAAGAGGGGTCCCGACCTGAAACGTCACCTATCCACGCTCTCCTGACCCGACTTCAGAATTTTGTGTTTAAGAAGGAACTGCAGATGCTGGAAAATCGAAGGTACACAAAAATGCTGGAGAAACTCAGCGGGTGCAGCAGCATCTCTGGAGCGAAGGAAATAGGCAACGTTTCAGGCCGAAACCCTTTGGGTTTCGACCCGAAACGTTGCCTATTTCCTTTGGGTTTCAGCCTGAAACGTTGCCTATTTCCTTCGCTCCATAGATTTTTGTGTACCTTCCAGAATTCTGTGCACGTCTTTGGTACAAACCAGCATCGGGATTTCATTCTCAGTGAATGATTTCCGTGTTGGGCTGCAGGATGGTGGGGATGTTGGGATGAGCCCGACACCCCCCCCCCCCCCCAACCAGGGATTAGCTGCGGCATCTTATACAATCAAGTCACATTACTCAGCTATTGCTGGGAACAGCTTTCCACACTATTGACAATAGTTCAGAAAAAGCTGATTCAGCACTAATTAAAAACACCTTCTTGTTCCACAGCTTGTTCCACGGTGACTGACGATACATCATGATTTATGGAGGAGGTCGGATTATTTCCAGCACCAGCTCCATTTGCAGCCCGTGTAGAAAGCAACTTGACCCAGGGGAAAACCTCCTGCTCACACACGAGTGTGAATGGGTGAGCGATGGCTGGCATGAATTTAGTGGGCTGAAGGGCCTCTGCCCATGCTGTGTCTCTAAACTAAACTAAATGCACTCACCAATTATGTATTTTATCACCAGGAGCAGACGAGGGCATTCGATCCAATTTGAGATTCCAGCTACCAAGACAGATGTGTACAGCAATTCGTTCTTCCCCCGCACACACAATTAAACATGGAATAATCTCCACCCAACTATAGTTACCCAACCAGATGCAACTACATTTAATGTTCAAGAAGGAACTGCAGATGCTGGAAAATCGAAGGTACACAAAAAAGCTGGAGAAACTCAGCGGGTGCAGCAGCATCTATGGAGCAAAGGAAATAGGCAACGTTTCGGGCCGAAACCCTTTGGGTTTCGGCCCGAAACTTTGCCTATTTCCTTTGGGTTTCGGCCCGAAACGTTGCCTATTTCCTTCGCTCCATAGATGCTGCTGCACCCTCTGAGTTTCTCCAGCTTTTTTGTGCAACTACATTTAAAGTAGCTCTTTCTTCCCAAACACCCCTTTCCGGCTTAAGTCCTCCCTCCACCACCTCCAGTTTAAATTCCATTTGGAATATTTTGGAGGACCAAGAAACCAAGAACCTCCCAAATGAAAGGTGGCGACTCCAATAGGGCATCGCTCTCCCAGTGTGATGCTCTTTCATCCCCGCCCCTCCCCCCACAGTATGCCACTCCCTCACCCCCACCCCTCACCCCCACCCTCCAAACAGTGCGGTGCTCCCTCAACCCCCCCCCCCCCCACAGTGTGACGCTCCCTCACCCCCGCCCCTCCCACAGTGCGGCACTCCCTCACCCCCCCCTCCCCTACCCACAGTGTGACGCTCCCTCACCCCCACCCCTCACCCCCACCCTCCAAACAGTGCGGTGCTCCCTCACCCCCGCCCCTCCCACAGTGCGGCACTCCCTCACCCCCACCCCTCACCCGTGCCCCCCCCACAGTGTGGCGCTCCTGCCACAGAAGGTAGTTGAGGCCACAGTTCATTGGCTATATTTAAGAGGGAGTTAGATGTGGCCCTTGTGGCTAAAGGGATCAGGGGGTATGGAGAGAAGGCAGGGACGGGATACTGAGTTGGATGATCAGCCATGATCATATTGAATGGCGAATGGTGCAGGCTCGAAGGGCCGAATGGCCTCTACTCCTGCACCTATTGTCTATGTTTCTATGTTTACAAGAATTATCCCAGGAATGAGTGGGTTAACATATGATGAGCGTTTGCAAGGGGTGAGAAGGCAGGGATGGGATACTGAGTTGGATGATCAGCCATGATCATATTGAATGGCGAATGGTGCAGGCTCGAAGGGCCAAATGGCCTCTACTCCTGCACCTATTGTCTATGTTTCTATGTTTCTATGCTCCCTCACCCCCCCCCCCCCCACTCCGCCCACAGCGTGGCACTCTTCAAGTTGAGCCACCAGGACTCTTCCCCTCCACTATGATGCCACCATGGAGAGGGGTGACGGAGGGACAGTGGACGGGCCCCCCTGGTTGAACAGGACAACAACACATCTCCCATTGGTGAGACACTCAACAGCAGGCTGCCCGAGGCAGGGTTTATGCCAATTAAGCCATGCAATGAGCAATAAGTGTGCAGGGTCACTTGGAGCTGACTGGCAGCTCTCCAGGCTGTTCATTTACATCGCATGGCTTCAAGTAACCATGAGCAGAGGATTAAATAATTCACAGGTCTCTGTGCTGTTGGGTCAAGGCATCCAGTGGAGTGTGGCATCCGTTCATCTTCTCCTGCTCTCCTCACTGCTAAATCATCCTCACCCTACAGCTCCAAGGAACACAAGTGGTAACAGCACCGCTGAGCAAATGGAGCCATCAGGGAAGGCAACCAGTCACCTGGCCAACCATCAGAGTCAGGGTCTGGGGAAAGAAGTCGGGCTGGGGCTCGGAAAATAAATCAACCTTGTCTGATGCAGAGGAAGAAAAATTGGTGAAACAAGTATCAGTTCATAAGTGACAGGTGCAGAATTAGGCCATTCGGCCCATCAAATCTACTCCGCCATTCAATCATGGCTGTTCTATCTCTCCCTCCCAACCCCATTCTCCTGCCTTCTCCCAATAACCTCTGACACCCGTACTGATCAAGAATCTATCTATCTCTGCCTTAGATATATCCACTGACTTGTGGCCTCCACAGATTCACCACCCTCTGGCTAAAGAAATTCCTCCTCATCTCCTTTCCAAAGGTACGTCCTTTTATTCTGGAACTTAGAAATCTTTTTGTGCCGACCACAACACAAGAATTAGTCATCAACAGCAATTGAAATGAAAGAGAATGAACAGCTGCACTATAACAGTGTGACAAGGCCACTGACACCCATTCCCCATTGCACTGTTTACAGTGTACCTGATATGGTGCAGATGGTAGATTGGGGAAACAAGGAACATTACATTCTGCTTGATCAAGGAAAGAACAAAATGCTGGAGTAACAACGGGTCGGGCAGCACCCCTGGAGATTTGGGTAATCAGAGGTAGGTCAGCTTTGACTATTCACCGGGACGTCCCATCCCCACACACAACTCATTTACATCCTCACTCAGATCCCTCTGGGTCAAGTCCTAGTGAACATATGCTGCTTAATTCCACCCAAGCTCACCAGCGAGTCAGGTGCTGCCTCAGCACAGTCCTTGAGCTGCCATACGCTATCTGATGGGCTGAGGATGTGATTGAGTGGCTTCAGTTAATAGATCACAGCTAATCATTCTTTCTGCCAATGGATATGCATCAATTAATACTGCCTCTCCCCGCTCCTGGAGAATATCGGCACATTTATCTATATTACGATGCATTAGACTAATCTGTGGCAACTTCCAGAGCCGGCCACCGCTGGGTAATAGGGGGGCACAGAATGCCGGGGTTCGTTCTTGTCTTTGGGGTGCGCTACAAAGACGAGAGCCCATCCATGTGGCACTCCGGTGGGGGATTGTGGAGTCACTGTGGGAGGGGCGGGGGGGTGAGGGAGTGCCGCGCTGTGGGGGGGGGGGGAGTACCAGGGAGCACCGTAGTGTCAGATAGGAAGAGCTGTAGAAGCTTTTAATAAACACTAAATATTTAGAACCTGCTGAAGTAAAGTACCAAATATATATACACACACGCGTGCTGTATACACACACACACACATATATATACACACACACACACACATATATAGGTTACATCACCTCTGTCTGATGACTGGTATGGTGATACCACCTGCCCTTCCTCACCTCTGTTCCTGATTTCTCTGCCTCTCTCTGTCGGAGCGAGTGAAGGAGGAGCGGGCTGTTAGTGCCATAGAGGAGCCCATTGCTATCTTGCCCACCCCTTCTCCTGCCCCTGCTTCCTGCAAGGATTCTACTCTCCCTGTTCCCTCACGTCTGTTCTGAAGGTGGCCTTCCGCACCAGCACCTTGGGAATGTCCTGCTCGTTCCTTCACCGGGGCATCTCCTCCAACGTCATTGATAAATAGGCTCTCAAACACATCTGCTCCATTGCCGGCACTTCTGCACTAAACCCCCTCCCTTTGGAAATAGAAACATAGAACATAGAAACATGGAAAATAGGTGCAGGAGGAGACCATTCGGCCCTTCGAGCCAGCTCCGCCATTCACTATGATCATGGCTGATCATCTAAAATCAATACCCCGTTCCTGCTTTCTCCACATATCCCCTGATTCCGTTAGCCCAAAGAGCTAAATCTAACTCTCTCTTGAAAACATCCAGTGAATTGGCCTCCACTGCCTTCTGTGGCAGAGAATCCCACAGATTCACAACTCTCTGGGTGAAAAGGTTTTTCCTCATCTCAGTCCTAAATGGTCGACCCCTTATTCTTAAACTGTGTGTGACCCCTGGTTCTGGACTCCCCCAACATGGGGAACATTTTTCCTTGTCAATAGCAGCCTCCATGTTCAAGAGATCATGCTCTGTCGGTTCTACCACCATCAACAAGATTCCCCCTGTGGACATATTTGCCCACCCCATCAATGCTCTCTCTATCTCACTCCTTGGTCCATTATTCCACCTCACCTTCTCACTACATTGAAGATGCAACACTTGTCCCTGTTACTCTTCCCTTCCTACCATCCATAGAGCCAAACTCTCCTGCCAGCTGAAGCAATAATTCACAATGGCACCTCTTGCATTGTATTGTACTGCTCAGTGTTTACAATGCTGTCCTCCTTTATACTGGAGACACTAAATGCAAATTGATTAGCTGCTCTGCTGGATACCGTTCCGTTTGCAAAGGTAACCTTGAGCTTCCAGTCACCTGTCACTTTAACTCTCCACCCCATTCCCACTCTGACCTTTGTATCATCAGCCTCTTCATTTGTTCTATCGTAGCCAAAGTAAGCTGGAGAAAGAGCATCTCATGTTTCACCATGAGAGGTATGAATCAGCCCTCATGACTCAACACTTACTTCAACAATTTCAGCCTTTCCGGTTTGTGTCACAACTTGCTGGTGTGGGTGTAGGGAATGCTTGGCAGGTCAGGCAGCATGTGTGCGGAGGGAGGAGGGCATGTTTGGTGTGCGTGTGCGTGTGTGTGCACCATTGACCTGTAGTGTTGGCCCTTGTGGATGCTGCCTGACCCGCAGAGTATTTCCAGCATCTTCTGCTTTGTTTCAGATTTTCGGCATCTGCTGAATTTTACTTCCTGCAACTCTCTCTCCTCAGAAATCGCACAGCCTGCTCATCTCATCCAGCTCGAGCCTTTATGTAAGGGTCCCAGTGACTGTATCTCACCCAGCACCGATGGGATCTACAGGAGGTGCTGCCTCATAAAGACAGCCAATATCAAAGACCACCCTGACCAAAGATCTTATAGCGGAGCGCTTCGCTATAAGATCTTTGACCCTGACCACGCTCTCATCTCGCTGCTACCACCAGCCTGAAAACTGTGACCTCCAGATTCAAGAACAGCTTCCTCTCAGCAACCATCAGGCTCTTGAACATTGCACAACACTAACCTCAGCAACTGTGATCTTCTATGGACTTTGTTACCAGACTGATTCCTGGGATGTCAGGACCTTTCATACGAAGAAAGACTGGATAGACTCGGCTTGTACTCGCTAGAATTTAGAAGATTGAGGGGGGATCTTATAGAAACTTACAAAATTCTTAGGGGGTTGGACAGGCTAGATGCAGGAAGATTGTTCCTGATGTTGGGGAAGTCCAAGCCAAGGGGTCACAGTTTAAGGATAAAGGGGAAATCCTTTAGGACCGAGATGAGAAAAACATTTTTCACGCAGAGAGTGGTGAATCTGTGGAACTCTCTGCCACAGAAGGTAGTTGAGGCCACAGTTCATTGGCTATATTTAAGAGGGAGTTAGATGTGGCTAAAGGGATCAGGGGGTATGGAGAGAAGGCAGGTACAGGATACTGAGTTGTATGATCAGCCATGATCATGTTGAATGGCGGTGCAGGCTCGAAGGGCCGAATGGTTATTTTGCACCTATTTTCTATGTTTCTATGTTTACAGACTACCATTCTATTATGGGCTGGTTGCCCAGTATTACTGATTATTAATTGATTGTATTATTGATTATTATACATTTATCTGTGTGTTTTCTGTGACTGGGCCTGTATAGCTGCAGCAAGGAGGAATCTTATCGTTCCGTTGCCGGTATATGACTCTGAAACGCTCTTCACACAGTTCCAGTATTTTGTTCATCTCTCTCCGTCTATGTTCACTTCATCCAGACAGATGAGGTGCTGTTAACAAGCCTTAGCTGTCCTTTCTCAGCTGATAAAATCCAGAGGAGGTAGTTGACGCAGCTGCTATAACAAGATTTAAAAGACATTTGGACAGGTACATGGATGGGAAAGGTTTGAAAAGCAGGCAGATGGGATGAATGCAGATGGGGCATCATGGGCAAGCTGGGCCGAAGGGCCTGCTTCCATGCTGTACCACTCTATGACCAATCGATTTTATTTATTTTCCATCGTATCACCGCATGCTCCCTTCAACTTCAAACCACCAGCTTTATGGAACAAGCTGCCAGAAGAGGTAGCTGTGGCAGGTAATATCGTAACGTTTAAGAGACATTTGGACAGGTACATGGATAGGATAGGTTTAGAGGATTATGGGCCAAGCATTGGCAGGTGGGACTGGTGAAGATGGCAAGTTGGGCCAAAGGGCCCGTTTCTACGCTGTATAACTGACTCTCCAACTCATTCAGTTGAAGGATGAAGGATCTTTGAAAAGTGAGCACTGTTTCACATTTCACAGATGCTGCCTGTCCTGCGGAGTATTTTCAGCATCTTCTGATTTTGTTTCTGAAACATTAACTCTGCTCCTCTCTTGACAAATGCTGCCCGATCCGCTGAGCATTATTCGGTATTAAGTCTGATTTATCGAGTCTGCAGTTTTAACTATTTAATTAATGCTAGTTTCAACTCTGTCAAATACTGAGGGGCGATTACTCTTGGATAAGTTAACAGCTAACAGGGGCGGCAGAGTTGCGCAGTGGTAGAGTTCATTGCTGCCTTGCAGCGCCGGAGACCCGGGTTCGATCCCAACTACGCGTGCTGTCTGTACAGAGTTTGTACGTTCTCCCCGTGACCTGCGTGGGTTTTCTACGAGATCTTCGATTTCCTCCCACACTCCAAAGACGCACAGGTTTGTAGGCTAATTGGCTTGAGTTTGTATACTTGGTATAAGTGTAAATTGTCGCTAGTGTGTGTAGGCTTGTGTTAATGTGTGAGGATCGCTGGTCGGTACGGACTCGGTGGGCCGAAGGGCCTGTTTCCGCATTAATACTAAAAATTAAACTAAAGGTGAGGGAAATACCACAAATAGAGGACATAATAATGAACCGATAAAACAGTGCAGACACTCCCTGACTTACGAGATAGGCCAATTACATAAATGCGCACTTATCTAAACAATTCTGGCAGTTTGTAATTATACAACATCATGTTTACATCAGAAACAAGCCAGCAATGGCGGCGCTGCTTTCCCAGAAGGCCACGCACCACAGAAAGTGCCCTGGTTAATAATCTCAGCAGCGGACACAAAGTACTGGAGTTACACGGCAGGCCAGGCAGCATCTTTGGAGAACACAGATACAGGTCTCTTTGGGTCGACACCCTTTTTTCAGACTCAGTGATTTATTTAGTCTGGGGATATGGATCGTGATTCCGACTTCACCAAATCTGACTTAAGTAAGGGTTCACGAAACGTAACCCTTAAGTAAGTTGGGGGAGTGCCTGTATAAGGATCAGTGAAAAATAGAACAAAGTGTTGGAGGAACTCAGCGGGTCAGGCAGCATCTGTGGAGGTATACAAAAATGCTGGAGAAACTCAGTGGGTGCAGCAGCATCTATGGAGCGAAGGAAATAGGCAACGTTTCGGGCCGAAACTCTTCTTCAGACCCTGAAGACTCTGAAGAAGGGTTTTGGTCTGAAACGTTGCCTATTTCCTTCGCTCCATAGATGCTGCTGCACCCGCTGAGTTTCTCCAGCATTTTTGTCTACCTTCGATTTTCCAGCATCTGCAGTTCCTTCTTAAGCATCTGTGGAGGGCAATGTACAGGAGACTATTTGGTTTGGGATCATTCTTCAATTTGAAGAAGGGTCCTGACCCAAAACGTCGCCTGTCCATTTCCCTCCGCAGATGCTGCCTGACCCGCTGATGTTCCTCCAGCACTCGGTGTTTTGTTCAAGATTCCAGCATCTTTTATTTTTTATTTTATTTTATTTAACCTTTATTTAACCAGGAGAAGTCTCATTGAGATTAAAAATCTCTTTTACAAGAGAGTCCTGGCCAAGACAGGCAGCAGCACAGTTCCACAGTTACAGACAATAATTTAAAAAAACCAACAGAGAACATATAAATAGAGTCACAGTCAGAACATCATCAAACAAAGCATGTACAGGCAGAAGAGCCCGCTTCAACATCATTAAGAAGGGATTTAAATCTGTTTATAGAAACCAGCTCCTTAAGTTTCAGGTCATTCTGCAGCTGGTTCCATGCGAAGGAAGCAGCATAACTAAATGCCCTTTTCCCCAGTTCAGTACGGACTTTAGGTACAGTTAGTAAGAACAAGTCCTCAGAGCGGAGCTGATAAGTTCCTGTGCTTTTTCGAATTACATACTTCTGCAGGTATGAAGGAAGAACACCGAGGATAGTCTTATAAATAAGGATATGCCAATGATGGAGTGCTTGGAGTGCCAATCTGCAGTTGCTTGTGTCTCCATAATGACAAATAAGTCATTTTGATGCTTGTTGGATGGGGTACAACAGGGCCTGAACCATTTACAAACCACACCAAGGACTGAAGTCGCCAAATCTGCTCGTTAGAATAATAATAATAGGTGTGAGAAGATGAAATTGTGAGGTTGCAGCAAATGAATACAAATAGTTTATGTGAGTGAGAAAAAAAAACCTCGCAGTTAAAGTGGGAAGTGTATGGTTGTCCACCAAGGTAGGCAGAACAGAAGGGAAAGCTATGCTGCAGGGAGCCATGTCCTTGCAAACAAAACATAGAAAGTCAGGCACAACAAATGATTAAAAATAAAAACAGAATGCTGAAAATACTAACCAAGTCAGTTGGCATCTGTGCACAAATGAAATAGTTAACAGTTTAAGTCAGGGCCCCTTTATCAGAACTTCATCAGGGTTTAAGAATCGTGGAAGCAAAGAATTCTAGATGTTCGTTCATACACAAAAGGGCACAGAGTGCTGGAGTAACTCAGCGGGTCAGGCAGCATCTGTGGGGAACAGGGATAGGTGACGTTTCACACAGAGTGCTGGAGTAACTCAGCGGGTCAGGCAGCATCTATGGAGAACATGGATAGGTGACGTTTCACAGGTGCTGGAGTAACTCAGCAGGTCAGGCAGCATATGTGGAGAACATGGATAGGTGACGTTTCACAGAGTGCTGGAGTAACTCAGTGGGGCAGGCAGCATCTGTGGAGAACATGGATAGGTGACGTTTCACAGAGTGCTGGAGTAACTCAGCGGGTCAGGCAGCATCTGTGGAGAACATGGATAGGTGACGTTTCACAGGTGCTGGACTAACTCAGTGGGTCAGGCAGCATCTATGGAGGACATGGATAGGTGATGTTTCGGGTCAAAACATCCAGTTTTTCACTGTACCTGGGTGTACAACATGAGGCAAGAAGATCAGGAGTGTGCTCGTTTGATCTAGAGCTTGCATGTATTTAATACAATCATAGCTGATCGCAAGTGTGGGGGAAGAGTCACTGAAGTATACAAGGTTGAGTCCGACAGCATTTTGGGAACCAAGGCTTGTGGGAAGCAGGCGGGACAACGGGGCAAATGTTCGTATTGACATTAAAACTATTGGGTACAACAGCAGGTTTAATGGCGGCTTGGTTTGTGAATAAGTCGGCTCAAGACTGCATGAAATTGTAGAGGGTTGTAGATGTAGACAAACCAGCCTCCCTACCATTGACTCCACATACACTTTCTGCTGCCTCGGGGAAGCAGCCAACATAATCATGAACCTTTTGTACCCGCTCATTCCCTGGTCTCCCCTCTCCCTTCTGGCAGAAGATACAAATGCTACAACTGAACCATCTTGTCAGCAACCACAGTGGTCCTTAGTTACCATCTACCCATACAGAGACTCTCGCAATATCTTTAATCGGGTTTTACTGGACCCTAACTTGCCCTTCACCCTGTATCTGTACACTGTGGACCGGTTGATTGTAATCATGTATAGTCTTTCCGCTGACTGTATAGCACACTACACTAAAGCTTTTCACTGTACCTCGGTACACGTGACAATAACGACAGATGGCACAATGGGCTAAGTGTTCGGCTGGCAACCGGAAGGTAGCTGGTTCGAATCCCGCTTGGAGTGCATACTGTCGTTGTGTCCTTGGGCAAGACACTTCACCCACCTTTGCCTGTGTGTGTCCTTGGGCAAGACACTTCACCCACCTTTGCCTGTGTGTGTCCTTGGGCAAGACACTTCACCCACCTTTGCCTGTGTGTGTCCTTGGGCAAGACACTTCACCCACCTTTGCCTGTCTGTATGGAAGTAATTGTGTGAAGCACTTTGGGGTCAATGCAAGTTGACTAAAAATGTGCTATATAAATAAAGACATTAAATAAAGACATTATAATAAACTAAACTAATCCAAACTGAAAACCTTGAAAGCACATTGAACCAGATTCAGAAACAGCCAAAGCCCCCCCCCCCCCCCCCCCCCGGTTATCAGACGACTGAACGGACCTTCCATAGCCTAGGATGTAGTCTCAATCCTCCAACCTACCTCTAATGCAGTCCTTGCACCTTTTCTCTGTACCTGTAACTCTGTAACAGTGTATTCCACCCTCTGGTAGTTTTCTCTTTGCACTACCTGTTGTACTTGTACTTGGCTTGAAGTATGATTTCCCTGGACAGCACTCAAACAAAAGCTTTTCACTGTATTTCGGTACATGTGACATTAATAACCCAATACCGTTACCCAAACAGCTCAGGGAGTCACATGAACTAGTCCTTCTCTTCATTCATAAGTTGAAAAGTGTACACAGATCTCCAAATTCTGCCTGATCTCTTGAAGGTTTTCAACACGATAAATTCCCTTTCAAAAGGCAGAATAGAGAAACTGTTTCCATCCTGATGCAGAAGACAACAACATCCTGTGTGTAAATCTGGCCCCTCAGCAGCTTATTGGCTCTCTCTCGCATCGAGCTGAGGGAGAACAACAGTCCCTGGGGTGATATGCACTGTTAAATGCACTCTTCCCTGTAACTCATCCCATCATTCCACCAGGACAAGTCTTGGGCAGATGAGCTGGCGCCCAGGCAGGGAATGACGGAGATCTGTGGAACCAGAGGGGGGAGTTCATAAGGTCATAAGGAATAGGAGTAGAATTAGACCATTCGGCCCATCAAGCCCTAAATGTATTATCTAAATGGTGGCCGACTAGGAAAAGGGGAGATGCAGCAAGACCTGGGTGTCATGGTACACCAGTCATTGAAAGTAGGCATGCAGGTGCAGCAGGCAGTGAAGAAAGCGAATGGTATGTTAGCTTTCATAGCAAAAGGATTTGAGTATAGGAGCAGGGAGGTTCTACTGCAGTTGTACAGGCTCTTGGTGAGACCACACCTGGAGTATTGCGTACAGTTTTGGTCTCCAAATCTGAGGAAGGACATTCTTGCCATAGAGGGAGTGCAGAGAAGGTTCACCAGACTGATTCCTGGGATGTCAGGACTGTCTTATGAAGAAAGACTGGATAGACTTGGTTTATACTCTCTAGAATTTAGGAGATTGAGAGGGGATCTTATAGAAACTTACAAAATTCTTAAGGGGTTGGACAGGCTAGATGCAGGAAGATTGCTCCCGATGTTGGGGAAGTCCAGGACAAGGGGTCACAGCTTAAGGATAAGGGGGAAATCCTTTAAAACCGAGATGAGAAGAACTCTTTTCACACAGAGAGTGGTGAATCTCTGGAACTCTCTGCCACAGAGGGTAGTTGAGGCCAGTTCATTGGCTATATTTAAGAGGGAGTTAGATGTGGCCCTTGTGGCTAAGGGGATCAGAGGGTATGGAGAGAAGGCAGGGATGGGATACTGAGTTGGATGATCAGCCATGATCATATTGAATGGCGGTGCAGGCTCGAAGGGCCGAATGGCCTACTCCTGCACCTAATTTCTATGTTTCTATCAAGTCTACTCTTCCATTCAATCATGGCTGATCTATCTCTCCCTCCTAAACCCATTCTCCTGCCTTCACCCCATAACTTCTAACACCGTACTAATCAAGAATTTGTCAATCTCTGCCTTACAAATATACATTGACTTGGCCTCCACAGCCGTCTGTGGCAATGAATTCCACAGATTCACCACCCTCTGACTAAAGAAATTTCTCCCCATCTCGTTCCTAAAAAAACGTCCTTTAATTCTGAGGCTACGACCGCTAGTCCTAGGCTCCCCCACTAGTGGACGGGCTGAATAGCGAACTCCTGTTCTCAATTCTTACGCTCTTGCCAATGAAGCCCACAGCTCATAAATTAAAAGAGAATGCTCTACGAGAGGCACTCTTCATAATTAGCCCTAAGTGACTGAGTGGGGGTGGCTGGAAAGAATACATTTCACACAGACAATGACGGAACAGTAAAGATCCACCGATCGCTTCTGCTTGTCTTCTCCTAACTTTAACATCCGGTGAATCACAGTGAACGCACTTACAAGGAAATCAAAATTCAACATTCAACAGGTCAGACAACATAGATACAGTGTGGAAACAGGCCCTTCGGCCCAACTTGCCCACACTGGCCAACACACTAGTCCCACCTGCCCGTGTTTGGTCCAAATCCCTCCAAACCTGTCCGATCCATGTACCTGTCTAACTGTTTCTGAAACATTGGGGTAGTCCCAGCCTCAACTACCTCCTCTGGCAGCTCGTTCCATACCTCTGTGGTGAAAAAGTTACCCCTCAGATTCCTATTAAATCTTTCCCCCTTCACTTTGAACCTGTGTCCTCTGGTCCTCGATTCACCAACTCTGGGCAATCTTTTAAAGCCGAGATTGGCAGGTTTTTGAAGAGTGTCGAAGGTTACGCGGGGAAGGCAGGAGAATGGCGTTGAGAAGGAAAAATCGATCAGCGATGATTGACTGAGACAGCAGACTCGATGGGCCGAGTGGCCTAATTCTGCTCCTTAAACCATTTCATTGTGACTGAGCTTTTGGTCAACTGCCCTGATATCTCTTGATTCATCTTGGCATCTACTTTGATTTGATTATGGCTCCCTGGGGCACTTTGTGATGTTTAGCTACATTAAATGTGCTGTATAAATGGAAATTGTGGTTATGAGTAATGGCCTTGCAATTGGGAATGCTGAGGCAGAGATTAAACTGCCAGCGAGGTTGCATCGGGAATTTGGGGAAAGGGAATTGGAATTTGGAAGGAACAAAGAGGGACCCGGCGTTGGGAGGAAGGGGGGAGGCTCCACGATCAAAGAGGGACCATTGGGGATAATAATCAATACTTTGTAACCACTGTGAGGGAGGGAGGGAGGGAGTGGGAGGGGGAGTTAGAACAAAGGTGGACCTGGCACAGATGGACCTTGTAACTTTATAAGTGCCCTTTACGTGGCCACTATTTGCATACCCAAGGTGTACAAACAATGTATCTCACTGTGACTAACAATAAAGTATTCAATTCAATGTTGTCGCTGCCCTAGGTAGACAAAAGTGCTGGAGAAACTCAGCGGGTGCAGCAGCATCTATGGAGCGAAGGAAATAGGCAACATTTCGGGCCGAAAACCCTTCTTCAAACCCTTGTCGCTGCCCTATGCGTGGTGGCTCTTTGCATACCTTGAGTATGGTGTGAAAAACAAAGTATCAATCAATCTGAACAGTTTCAGTTCAGTGTAGTTTATTGTCACGTGTACCGAGGTACAGCGAAAAGCTTTTTGTTGCGTGCTAACCAGTCAGCAGAAAGACAACACATGATTACAACCGATCCTTTTACAGTGTACAGATACATGATAAGGGAATAACGTCTAGTGCCAGGTAAAGCCAGCAGAGTCCAATCAAGGATAGTCTGAGGGACATCAAAGAGATTGAAAGTTTTTCAGCACTGCTCTCTGGATGTTTAGGCACGTGTCACGTGTACCGAGGTACATTGAAAAGCTTTTTCTATATAAGCGCTATATCTAACTCTCTCTTGAATACATCTCTTGAATCAAGCACTTGAATACTACATAACACTAACCTCAGCAGCTATGATCTTCCAAAGACTGTGTCTTTGGTTACAATATGAACTTTGTTTTTCCCCTGTATTAAGGTCATCGAGTACAGTATAATGTATTAATTTATTGATTATTATACACTGTCCATGTGTTATTGCATTTACGGCCCATTAAGCTGCAGCAAGTATGAATTTCATTGATGATTTAAAGATATAGCATGAAAACAGACCCATCGTTCCACTGAGTCCATCTTCACCATCAATCAGCCATTCACACCAGCTCCATCACCACGTTCTCATGCATTCCCTGCACACTAGGGGGGCAATTTACAGAGGGCCCATTAACACACAAGCCCGCGCGTCTTCGAGATGTGGGAGGAAACTGGAGCACCCGGAGGAAACCCACACAGTCACATGAAGAACATACAAACTCCACACGGACAGGATCGAACCTGGGTCTCTGGCGCTGTGAGGCAGCTGCTCAACCAGCCAGGCCACTGTGCCCCAACCCCAGGAATTAATTTAGTGAATCTCCTTTGGACTGCCTCCAGTACCAGTACATCCTTTTTAGTCTGAAGAAGGGTCTCGACCCGAAACGTCACCCATTCCTTCTCTCCAGAGATGCTGCCTGACCCGCTGAGTTACCCCAGCATTTTGTGTCTATCTTTAGTATAAAGTATTTCTGATCTCAGGAATCATCAGATAGATACATTAGTAAAAAGCGGAGGGTGAAGTGAACAATATCACTGGTGTCTATTCCAAGGTAGACCCTCATTCTTCATGAGAACCTTTTCCAATCGTGACTCTCTCTGTAAACATAGAAACATAGAAAATAGGTGCAGGAGTAGGCCATTTGGCCCTTCGAGCCTGCACCGCCATTCAATATGATCATGGCTGATCATCCAACTCAGTATCCTGTACCTGCCTTCTCTCCATACCCCCTGATCCCTTTAGACACAAGGGCCACATCTAACTCCCTCTTAAATATAGCTAATGAACTGTGGCCTCAACTACCTTCTGTGGCAGAGAATTCCACACATTCACCACTCTCTGTGTGAAAAATGTTGTTCTCATCTCAGTCCTAAAAGACTTCCCTCTTATCCTTAAACTGTGACCCCTTTGTTCTGGACTTCCCCAACATCGGGAACAATCTTCCTGCATCTAGCCTGTCCAACCCCTTAAGAATTTTGTAAGGTAAGGAAGACCCATTCTGTGTTTTACAAATTTCCATTGGTCAGAGCCCTTGAGCTGGCTCATGTTTCTGAGGTGAAAGCTCTCATGGATCAATTGGTGTTGGCTGTTCCCATTCCTGCTTCAGCGTTTCCAGTCCTCATCTCCAACTGCCTGGGAACTGCCCACCAACAAGGACAAGGCAGCAAGTCTGGAGAGAGCAACAATAGTTACGGCACGGAATCAGACTCCCACCTCTACATGCTCCCTCTTCACACTTTCTTTAGAAGGAAAGCCAGAACCTTACAGTGAATGATTTCCCCCCCATATCCTGGTCCTCTGCTCCTCACCACAAATGCAACTGGGCCAGCCATGTATTTTTTTTTTAAAGAGATACAACGTGGAAACAGGCCCTTTGGTCCACGGAGCCCATGCCATGCCGACCAACGATCACCCATACACCAGTTCTATCCTGTAACAATGTATAAATGCCAATTCATCCACATACCTGCACGTCTTTGGATTGGGGGAGGAAAAACCGGAGCACCCGGGGAAAACAGACGCCGTCACAGGGAGAACATACAAACTACGTACAGACAGCACCCGTGCTCAGGATCGAACCCTTGTCTCTACCGCTGTGCCACTGTGCCGCCCAACACATTGGCAGAAGGAGCATTCAGAAGAATGGGTTAGTGCAGTCTCTCAACTCTCAAGAGTTATTGAATCATAGTTATTCAATCAAGCCCAGTGCCATCTAGCACAAAACAGCCACGTTATAGGTTCTCTATCCACCCTCCTGAACATTCCTGTCCACCACCACCACCACCACCAGCATGATCAGGCTGTAGTGTGCAACACCTGTATAAACTCCACTTACTCACCTGGGCCACTCTGACAGCACTGCCCAAACATAGAAAACATAGAAAATAGGTGCAGGAGGAGGCCATTCGCCCTTCGAGCCAGCACCGCCATTCAATATGATCATCCACAATCAGTACTCTGTTCCTGCTTTCTCCCCATACCCCTTGATTCCGTTAGCCCGAAGAGCTAAATCTAACTCTCTCTTGAAAACGTCCAGTGAATTAGCCTCCACTGCCTTCTGTGGCAGAGAATTCCACAGATTCACAACTTTCTGGGTGAAAATGATTTACCTCATCTCAGTCCTAAATGGCCTAACCCCTTATTCTTAAACTGTGTGTGACCCCTGGTTCCGGACTCCCCCAACATCGGGGAACATTTTCCCTGTCCAATCCTTTAAGAATGTTATATGTTTCTATAAGAACCCATGACTCTGCCTTAAAGGAAGGCAAGAGAAGCAAGTATAATGGAAACACCTGCACCAGCAGCCTGACTTGGTAAAGCGCCATCAGTCATTTATTGCTACTGTGGGACTAAACCCCAACAACGCTGAAGGAGCACCTTAACCAGAAGGACTGCAGCAGCTCAGGAAGCGACTCATTGAGCGGACAAAGGTGAAGGACGATTAATACTCACACCTATATTCCATGAGAGAATTTTGTTTTAACTCTATGCTATGAGAGTCCCCATATTTCTGGCCTAGAGGAAGCTGTGAAAGTGAGACCTCCCCAAGGAAACCTACAAAATTCTTAAGGGGTTGGACAGGCTAGATGCAGGAAGATTGTTCCTGATGTTGGGGAAGTCCAGGACAAGGGGTCACAGTTTAAGGATAAGGGGGAAGTCTTTTAGGACCGAGATGAGAATAACATTTTTCACACAGAGAGTGGTGAATCTGTGGAATTCTCTGCCACAGAAGATAGTTGAGGCCACAGTTCATTGGCTATATTTAAGAGGGGGTTAGATGTGGCCCTTGTGGCTAAAGGGATCAGGGGGTATGGAGAGAAGGCAGGTACAGGATACTGAGTTGGATGATCAGCCATGATCATATTGAATGGCGGTGCAGGCTCGAATGGCCTACTCCTGCACCTTTTTTCTATGTTTATACAGACTGGATGCAGTTAGACGACTCCAATACTTGTACCCAGCCTGGGTAGGCAACATACTGAATACTGTGTTCAAAAAGGAACTGCAGATGCTGGAATATCGAAGGTACACAAAATTGCTGGAGAAACTCAGCGGGTGCAGCAGCATCTATGGAGCGAAGGAAATAGGCGACGTTTCGGGCCGAAACCCTTCTTCAGACTGTACTGAATACTGAATATTTAAGAGGGGGTTAGAGGGGGTTCATATTGAATACTGTGCCTTATTCAGACTATTAGTGCATCTGGTTTGCAACTGGAATGCCACGGACACTGTGGGACAAAGGGCCTGATCCCGTTCAATGTTCTATCCCACGAAGGAGCAGATGGTGGATGGGGTCACAGGCCAAAGGTGAGCTCCAGGTCACGTGTAGGGTGGACGGGGCCCAAGGAACTCCTGTGCGGATGGGAAGGCCCGGAGACCAGGCTGGGGACATGTAGCATAGCCACCACCCCAGCGCGAGTAGCTGAGGCTTCCGGATGCAGCTGCCCCCCTCCCCCCACCCCCCAGCGCCCTCACTACTTGTCCATGTGCTCACTAACAGCGTATCGCCCATCCCCGACCAACAGAGATATAAACAAGCAGAATGAGGCCATCAAGTCTACTCCGCCATTCAATCATGGCTGATCAATCTTTCCATCTCAACCCCATCTGATCGCCCGTCAACACTAGTTCTATCCTACACACTTACCTACAAACCCACACGCCTTTCGGATGTGGGAGCAAGCTGGAGCACCCAGGAAACCCATGGGGCCACAGGAAGAACATAGAAACATAGAAAATAGGTGCAGGAGTAGAGGCCATTCGGCCCTTCGAGCCTGCACCACCATTCGATATGATCATGGCTGATCATCCAACTCAGTATCCCATCCCTGCCTTCTCTCCATACCCCCTGATCCCTTTAGCCACAAGGTCCACATCTAACTCCCTCTTAAATATAGTCAATGAACTGTGTGGCCTCAACTACCTTCTGTGGCAGAGAATTCCACAGATTCACCGCTCTCTGTGTGAATTCCACAGATTCACCACTCCACACCAATTCCACAGAGACCCACACAGAAGCAGTCCTTTAAAAATACCACGGTGATGAAGTGGTGTGGCCCTACCTAGGGTATGCGAGAGAGGGTAGCACTCACCTTACAGCCGAACATGAGGGACAGAGTCTTGTTGGTACATACCACCTTGCACTGACACAGTACAGGAGAGAAACAGGCCAGCTCTTTAATTGGCGGTGACATTATACGGAGCCCCATCCAAAAATAAAATAAAATAAATGTTGTCCCAGGGCTTGAGGATGCTGATCGGTCAGAAACCAAGGCCGGCAAACAATCCTTAGCAAGTGGCGCTCTTAGATCATTCCTTTTGGCTGCTCAACCAGCTGCATCTCTCTCTCCTTCCCTATTGAAACCAGTCTCCTCTCTCTCTCTCTCTCTCTCTCTCCCGCTTGCTCAGTATTCCATCATTGTGCCCTCTCGCTCCCCGATCGCTTGCACACCATGCCTGCAAGCCCTGGGAATTCCTAGCCAATCAGCTTGCCGAGGATTTACCAAACGGAAGAAGGGATGAGGGGGAAGGTGGAGGATGTGGAGGGGAGGCGGGGGAAGTGGTGGGAGGGGAGAGAACAGTGGAGCAATGGATCCGGAAGCTACCAACCCACAGGGCTAACGCTCTCGCTATCTCCTGCAGCGGAGATTTAAACCGCGGGAGGCAGAGACCGTCGGATGAAGCAGGGCTGGAGGATTTAACTACATCCATGTATAATTCATGGAGGATCTGTCAGTGTAGGGAGAGCAGTTGCCAAATTCCCCCGTCCATCAGCTCTGTGTGTGCTAATCAGACTGGCTCACTATCCCCTGCGCAACCTCTGCATTGCTCCCTCCCCCCCCCCACACACACACATACACACACTCCTGTAGCTCCTCTCCTGATGTACTGAGGCCAGTTACACTTCACCGCTTGCCCCCTACCCTGGCCC
Organism: Amblyraja radiata; assembly: GCF_010909765.2. Classification (NCBI taxonomy): domain Eukaryota; kingdom Metazoa; phylum Chordata; class Chondrichthyes; order Rajiformes; family Rajidae; genus Amblyraja; species Amblyraja radiata. The sequence continues at coordinate 5,150,610 of NW_022630150.1, read as the reverse complement.
AGAGCCGTCGGCATTAGTGACGAGGCTGAGTCTAGGTTGAGCTGGCTGGGGCTCCATTCCATGGAGCGCAGGAGGATGAGGGGTGATCTTATAGAGGTGTATAAAATCATGAGAGGAATAGATCGGGTAGATGCACAGGAAATCGAGGACCAGAGGACATTGGCTCAAGGTGAAGGGGAAAAGATTGAATAGGAATCTGAGGGGTAACATTCTCACACAAAGGGTGGTGGGTGTATGGAACGAGATAGTTGAGGCTGGGAATATCCCAACGTTTCAGAAACAGTTAGACAGGTACATGGATAGGACAGGTTTGGAGGGATATGGACCAAGCGCAGGCAGGTGGGACTAGTGTAGCTGGGACATCGTTGGCCGGTATGGCCAAGTTGGGCCGAAGGGCCTGTTTCCACACTGTATCACTCTATGACTCTATGATCCCATTCCCCCAACCACTTCTGAGCAAGGATGAGGCACCCTTCCATACTAGTTACTTGGCCTGCATGGCTGTTATCCATGTCTAAACCTGACGGCCCCTTGAGAAGGTGCGGATGAGTTGCCTTCCACTGCAGTGCAAGGGATCAAGGGATATGGAATCAAGGGATATGGGGAGAAAGCAAGAACGGGGGACTGATTTTAGATGATCAGCCATGATCACATTGAAAGGCAGTGCTGGCTCGAAGGGCCGAATGGCCTACTCCTGCACTTATTTTCCATATTCTATGTTTCTATAATGAAACAGTTCCTACTATGCCTGCTGTAGCATTATCTATCAGCATCAGTCTCCTACACAGTCTCTTAATTCCCCTAATTTCCAAAAAACAAATTGGCCCAAACTCAGCGACCAAGCCTTTTCCCCTTGGCCATGATGGGAGAAGGTGTAATTTGTACCACCACATGCTCCTTCTGGGCCACCCTGAACAAAACAATGTCTCCTCAACAACTTTAGCAAATGAAAGACTACAGGGGCGCTGAAGAAGGGGACTTTAGGGTAGGTCCGTATGTTCTAGGGGAAGAATTAGGCCATTCGACCCATTGTCTACTCCGCCATTCAATCATGGCTGACCTATCATTCCCTCTCAACCCCTTTTCCCCATAACCCCTGACACCCTTACAAATCAAGAACCTGTCAACTGCCTTAAAAATATCTATTCACTTGGCCTCCACAGCGTTCTACGGCAATTCCACTGATTCACCACCCTCTAACTAAATAAATTCCTCCTCATCTCCTTTCTAAAGGGATGTCCTTTAATTCTGAGGCTGTGGCCTCTGGTCCTAGACTCTCCCACTAGTGGAAGCATCCTCTCCACATCCAGGCCTTTGGGTTCCAGAAGAGGGTGGTCTAGGGAGCATATGGAAGGCACAGGGAGATCTGGAGGGGGTTCGGAAGGAGCTTCAAGGGATGAGGTGTGGCCACCAATGGAGGAGTTGAGAGGGTTGATGACATGAGGTCTAGAAACATAGAAACATAGAAATTAGGTGCAGGAGTAGAGGCCATTCGGCCCTTCGAGCCTGCACCGCCATTCAATATGATCATGGCTGATCATCCAACTCAGTATCCCTGGTCAACACTTAGAGAGAGTTTTCTCGGGCAACTTCTGGTTTAGCGCAGGAGTTGCGCGGAGAGCAGCAGATGCAAGACTCCAGTCCCACTGTTCCAAGTGAAGCCTATAAATAGTCCACGCAAGGCTCTAGGTGCTATTTTTGAGCTCTTGCAGTGGGAGATTTTTTTTAACCCTATGGGCACCGAATTTCCCTCAGCTTCTCCACCACTCCCACCAATGTTGGCTGAGGTTGTGTCATGGGATGGGAGATGGAGGAACTGGAGACCAGATTCCCCAAGCCTCAGGGATTTACCCACAACATGTACCAAGCCTAAGCCCCACAACATGTACCAGCAAAGAGACTTTAGGCTTTAGAGATACAGCGCAGAAATAGGCCCATCAGGGTCCACGCCGACCAGCAATCATCCCGTACACTAGCATTAGCCTACTCACTACCAAAGCCAATTAACCTACAAATCTGTACTTCTTTGGAATGTGAGAGGAAACAGGATCGCCCGGAAAAAACACACGCGGGTCACAGGGAGAACGTGCAAACTCTGTTCAGACAGTACCCGTAAGTCAGGATCAAACCCGGGTCTCTGGCGCTGTAAGGCAGCAACTCTACCACTGCGCCACTGGACGAAACCCACGTGGTCACGGGGAAAACGTGCAAACTCTGCACAAGTAGCACCCGAGGCCAAGGCCACACCCGGGTTTCTGGCACTGTGAGGCTGTGGGAGTTTGACTCTACATCCAACCTAAGCTGTCTCTCCCCCAAGAGTACGTACTTAAACCAAGAGAAATACCCAGATATAGATACATGTGAATGGTATAATCCTGCAACTTCTGCTTTCCTGTTGCATTCAGCTGTGGGACCTTCTCCTCAACTCGCAGCTCATTAGAAGCCTTGGAGCCTGGGGGGGGGATGTTACAATGAGGCTAATTAATCTAATTCAGGCAGGATCTGCACACTCGCATCTGTTTCACTCTGTGCCACTTTCCAAATGCTGCTGTGCAAAGCCACCATCTTTAAGCAGGGCAGGGCAGTGTGAGAGGGTAAGGCAGGACTGAAGCAACCCTCTCCGTACACAGGCACGTACATCACCAACTCTAGGCTGTTGTTGCTGAGCTACAGCGGTTGAGGATGGCGGGACTAAAACGTTCTCCTGTTGGCGCGCTGCTCATCCCACCCCCGATCCTGGAGGCAGCTCGTCCCTGTGCCCTAGTCCCACCCACCTCCTCCCTTCAGGCCAGATGGAGATGGAAGCCTTTCCTCTGTTGGTCAGGAGAACTTGCAGGGAACCAAAGGGCAGGATGTCAGAACTGTTCCCCCCCTGTTCTTGTGTGACAGGATTGAGGGGCTGAATGGCCTCCTGCTGTTCCTGTGTAGTAGACACGAAGAGCTGAATGGTTGCATTTTGCTTCTGGGTACAAAATCAAGGGGCTGGCGGGGCTTGTATGACCGCATAATACACTGGAGGGGCTGAATGGCCTCAGACTACTTTCTCACGTTTAAAGTCATAGAGTCAGACAGTGTGGAAACAGGCCCTTCGGCCCAACTTACCCATGCAGACCAACATGCCCCAGCTACACTAGTCCCACCTGCCTGCTTTCCCACATCCCTCTAAACCTGTCCTATCCATGTACCTATCCAAATGTCTCTTAAACATTGCGATAGTCCCTGCCTTAACTACCTCCTCCAGCAGCTCATTCCATACACCCATCACCCTTTGTGTAAAAAGGTTACCCCTCAGGTTCCCCCCTCACCTTAAACCTATGTCCTCGGGTGTGGATGCTCCTATTCTGGGCAAAAGACTACACATTTACCCAATTTATTCCCCTCATGATTTTGTGTAGTATAGATGTAGATAAGATCACCCCTCATCCTCATGCTTTCCAAGGAATAAGGTCCTAGCCACCCCAACCTCTCCCTGTAGCTCAGGCACTCCAGTCCTGGCAACATCCTCGTTAATCTTCTCTGCACCCTTTCCAGCCTGGTCTAAAAGGCATTTGGACAGGAGAGCTGTAGCTGCTTAATGCAGGACAATGGGACTAACGCATGGACGAGTTGGGCCAAAGGGCTGTACGTTTCTTCTACCACACCATATGACTGAAGGGGACAGCTCATTCCTGCCTCTGCCCCATCTCTTCCCTTCAGGTTTGGATTCATCTCACTTCACATCCACAAAGACATATCATCAACTGGTCTTTTCGAAGACAAGGAGCGAAGGGAGGCTCTCCTGGGAATGGTGTGCCCAGTGGCTGCAGGACAGGGTAGGACATCTCATTGTGAGCAGGACATCCACACTCAATAATCTTTCCGTGGACGCAATCGATGGCAGCCGTTTCCATCACTGCCTCCCTGCTTGCGGAAGCACTTCACCAACCATTCTCACAGGCTCTGTGGACTCAGCCTGGACCAGCATATTTGGATCGGAAGGGACATAGGCTGAATCTAGCAGGGAATGCCAGCTTGGTCATAAAGGTATCTACAGTATGGAAACAGGCCTACTCGTCCATGCTGACACTAGTCCCATTCACCCACATTTGCTCCACGTCCCTTTAAATCTTTCCTATCCATGTACCTGTCCAAGTGTCTTTTAAATGTTGTTACTGTCCTGCCTCAACTACCTCCAAGCAGTGGACTAGAGCAGGACAACAAGTCCTCATAGTCCCTGGAGCAGACCAACAAGTCCCACCAAACACACACATCAATCAGCCTTTACCAACAAGTCTCTGGCAGACCCAGGAGCCAGGGAAACGTCAGTATTGTGCTCTGCAGCTCCTCTTGGCCCGTTAACTTCACCACACATCCCAATAGAAATTCATCTGACATCCAACACTAAAAGACTGCCCAAAAGACAATAGGTGCAGGAGTAGGCCATTCAGCCCTTCGAGCCAGCACCACCATTCAATATGATCATGGCTGATCATCCAAAATCAGTACCCCGTTCCTGCCTTCTCCCTATATTCCTTGATTCCGTTAGCCCTAAGAGTTATAATAATAATAATAATAACTTTATTTATAAAGCACTTTAAACAACTGCAGTTGCCACAAATGTCTACCTCTATAAGATGAATCTATTATGTCTAACTCTCTTGAAAACATCCAGTGAATTGGCCTCCACTGCCTTCTGTGGCAGAGAATTCCACAGATTCACAACTCTCTGGGTGAAAATGTGTTTCCTCATCTCAGTCCCAAATGGCCGACCCCATATTCTTAAACTGTTCCCGATTCTTCAACATCGGGAACATTTTTCCTGCATCTAGCCTGTCCAATCCCTTAAGAATTTTATATGTTTCTATAAGATACCCTCTCATCCTTCTAAATTCCAGTGAATACAAGCCCAGTTGACCCATTCTTTCATCACATGTCGGTCCCGCCAGCCCGGGAATTAACCTGGGGAGCCTACGCTGCACTCCCTCACCATCTGCATCCAACACCTTCTCTAAAACTGAACTTTCTCTGGCAACTCAGGATGTTCCAAAGCCTCAAGGCAGCAAAGGAGTTCCAAAGTTGAACACAGCAACTAAACTGCACAGTAAGCTCTCACCACCAGTGATAACAGGATGGGGTTTTTGGTGATGCTGCCCGGAGAAAAAGTGGCCCCAGGACACTAGGAAGGACCTCTTGCCCTTCTTACAAGGAATAGCCAAGGGATTTTTATAGCTGGCAAAGACAACAAAGTTACACAAAATTGCTGGGGAAACTCAGCGGGTGCAGCAGCATCTATGGAGCGAAGGAAATAGGCGACGTTTCGGGCCGAAACCCTTCTTCAGACAAAGACAACAAAGTGATGGGTTAAATGATTACTTGGAGAACAAGATATGCAGTACTGCCCCTCCCACAGTGCAGCGCTCCCTCAGTTCTGCCCCTCCACTGTTACCCAAACCATCCTGGCCACACACTCATCTCCCTGCTACCTTCAGGTAGAAGGTACAGGAGCCTGAAGACTGCAACAACCAGGTTCAGGAATAGCTACTTCCCCTCAGCCATCAGGCTATTAAACCTGGCTCGGACAAAACTCTGATTATTAGCAACCACTTTCTGTTATTTGCACTACCAGTTTATTTATTCATGTGTGTATATATTTATATCATGGTATATGGACACATTTATCTGTTTTGTAGTAAATGCCTACTATTTTCTGTGTGCTTAAGCAAAGCAAGAATTTCACTGTCCTATACAGGGACACATGACAATAAACTCACTTGAACTTGAACTTGAACTTGGTGCTCCTTCAGTACTGCCCCTCCCACAGTGTGGTGCTCCCTCACTGCCCCTCCCACAGTGTGGCGCTCCCTCAGTACTGCCCCTCCCACAGTGTGGTGCTCCCTCAGTACTGCCCCTCCCACAGTGTGGTGCTCCCTCAGTACTGCCCCTCCCACAGTGTGGCGCTCCCTCACTGCCCCTCCCACAGTGTGGCGCTCCCTCACTGCCCCTCCCACAGTGTGGTGCTCCCTCAGTTCTGCCCCTCCCACAGTGTAACGCTCCCTCACTGCCCCTCCCACAGTGCGATGCTCCCTCACTGCCCCTCCCACAGTGTGGTGCTCCCTCACTGCCCCTCCCACAGTGTGGTGCTCCCTCACTGCCCCTCCCACAGTGTGGTGCTCCCTCACTGCCCCTCCCACAGTGTAGCGCTCCCTCACTGCCCCTCCCACAGTGTAGCGCTCCCTCACTGCCCCTCCCACAGTGTAGCGCTCCCTCAGTACTGCCCCTCCCACAGTGTGGTGCTCCCTCACTGCCCCTCCCACAGTGTAGCGCTCCCTCACTGCCCCTCCCACAGTGTGGTGCTCCCTCACTGCCCCTCCCAGTGTGGTGCTCCCTCAGTTCTGCCCCTCCCACAGTGTGGTGCTCCCTCAGTTCTGCCCCTCCCACAGTGTGGTGCTCCCTCACTGCCCCTCCCACAGTGTAGCGCTCCCTCACTGCCCCTCCCACAGTGTGGTGCTCCCTCACTGCCCCTCCCACAGTGTGGTGCTCCCTCACTGCCCCTCCCACAGTGTGGCGCTCCCTCAGTTCTGCCCCTCCCAAGGTACATCCTCCTCTTTGGACACCCTGGGCGTTGGGGAGTGGGCTGAAGATGTCCTAGGCCTGGTCAAGTGGGCCATCCGCAGATACCCTGTAGGGATATCCGGGACCGTTGGGCACGGTGGGGGGTGGGGGGTATCCTCAATAAGGACGGTGCTATCATTGTTTGAGAGTGCATTTGACATTTAAGAATATTTGTTTAGATAATTGGGTGATTTTCTATTCTGGTGGTGGGTTTGTTTCATATTGTTTTGTATTGTATATATATTATTCTTGTATTAATTGATTCAATTTAATTTTGTAAAATAACCCCACAGCACAGTGCTCCCTCCCCTCTGCAGCGGGAGAGAGTGTGGAGTCTGTGGAATGCGGCCCGCCATTCTATGTCCTGTCCTGCTACAGAGACGGGGCTGAGCCACTTCCATCCACCACTGAAATATCATATTGACAGATTGATTCCGAGATTGCCGCGTTGCCCAGTGCTGCTCTGGTGAAGGTGAGGCATCTTGTCGCAGTTAACAGTGCTCACTTCCCAACATCCCGGAGGCTTCAGTTGTACTAACTGCACTCTTCCCAGGAGAGCCAGGACCATTTACATAATTGCTCCTCGAGTCCCTCCAACCCCTCAATCATCTTGCTTCCCTGCTGCTGCTTCAGTTCCGCAGAGCACGGTCAAAGAAAGAGGATTACCTCATTGTTCTGCCTCAACTCTGCCCTTCTAATGGAGCCCGCTGAGAATGCCCGCACCGCCACATTCACAGGCCATGAGATACCCCACTCCTTGACCCTTGGCATTAACCCTTGCCCTGCCTGGTCAATGAGAAGCCGCAAACAGTTAAACGAAGCTGAGTCACATCACACCGAGCCGCTTTAGACCATTATATGGTGAATAAGTGTGACCTTCAGAGGTCAGCGGAAATGGTTTGGTGTTGGGACTCCAGAATGCAGATTAAGGGACCCGACTGTTCAATGTTTGGTAAATACAGTGGTGCAGCGGTAGAGTTGCTGCCTCACAGCACCAGAGACCCGAGTTTGATCCTGACTACGGGCGCTGCCCTTACAGAGTTTGCCCGCGTGACCTGCGTGGGTTTTCTCCGGGTGCTCCAGTTTCTTCCCACACTCCAAAGGCCTACAGGATAATATCCAGGATAATTAGCTTGGTAAAATGGTAAGCTGTCCGTAGTGTGTGTTGGATAGTGCTAGTGTGCGGGGATCACTGGTCGGCACGGACCCGGTGGGCCGAAGGGCCTGTTTTTATACAGTATCACTAAACTAAAGAAAGTGCTGGAGTAACTCAGCGGGACAGGTGGCATCCCTGGAGAAAAAGGATGGGTGACATATTGGATCGGGACCCTTCTTCTTTTGGGACGACAGATGGCACAATGGGCTAAGTGTTCGGCTGGCATCCGGACGGTAGCCGGTTCGAATCCCGCTTGGAGTGCATACTGTCGTTGTGTCCTTGGGCAAGACACTTCACCCACCTTTGCCTGTGTGTGAATGTGTGTGAATGTGTGTGAGTGGTCGGAGGGGCCGTAGGCGCAGATTGGCAGCCACGCTTCCATCAGTCTGCCCCAGGGCAGCTGTGGCTACAGAAGTAGCTTACCACCACCGAGTGTGACTGAGGAGTGAATGAATAATGCGATGTAAAGCGCCTTGAGTATTGGAAAGGCGCTATATAAATCCCATCCATTATTATTATTATTCTTCAGACATAAAGGGGTGGGGGTTGAAGAGCTGGAGGGGAGAATGCATTCCCCCCCCTACACCTGTACCCCTCACTATCTCCGTAGCCCCCACACACATCCATTGTCTGGGTAACCCACCAGCCCACAATACCCTATAGTTATAGAGCTATACAGCATGGAAACAGGCCCTTCAGCCCAGCTTGTCCATGCCAACAAATGTCCCATGTAGGCTAATCCCATCTGCCCACGTTTGGCCCATAACCTTCTAAACCCCCCCCCCGACAATCCAAGATCTTTGTGCACCACCTAGAAAAGGATCATCCTGATTTCCATTGTTTCACCGAACAGCATTGCTGGGTCCCCTGCTTGGGAGTACCCTCCCCGATTTCCTCTGCTTCCCTCTAACGTAGCCATTTGACCCGACTTTGGCTACCAATTCCATTATCTGATGTGACTCATTCGTTCAATAATCCCAGATGGATTGCAGTTGTGTGGCTTCAGGGACGTGTTTTTTTTGTTTTTTTTTTAAATACTCTTGTCGATCATTTCAGGAAATTCTAATTTTAGGAAAAGAAAGACCCTGTTTCCATAGAAACTGGGAGATGGGGAATAAAACCAGATTGCAAGGTCGGCTGTCAGCAGTACTAAAGCCAGCCACAGGGTGGCATCACAATGGTGTACCACACACACACACACACACACACGCACACACACGCACACACACGCACGCACACACACGCAGTGACTCAAAACATACATGCGCACTTTACATATAGAGAATGAAACAAATAAACACAATTGCATCTGGAATGAGCTGTCAGAGGAAGCTATCGAATCGGATACAATTATATTTGGACATATATATGGATAGGAAGGGTTTATTAGGCTATGGGCCAAATGTAGGCAAATAGGACTAGGTCAATATGCTGGCGGTCGGCATGGACAAGGTGGGCCAAAGGGCCTTTTTCCATGCTGTTCAGCTCTATGACTTTAAAGTCACACAAAATTGCAGATATATCCCAGTTACTCACACACAAACACACACACACTTAATTACACAATTACATACATGATCGTACATGTGCACAGACACACACACACACACTCAATTATTTAATGCACATACGGGTACAATTACTCGTATGTAGACACACACACACACGTACTCAAGTACAAGCACAAACATGCACTCAGGTTTGCGCACACACACAGTCCACAATGCACATAATTAACAACACACACGCGCACACACACACAAACACACACACATACATACACACACGCACTCCACAATGCACATAATTAACCACAAATACACACACACGCACACACACACAGTTTCACATATACACAGGCTCAAGTACACACATAAGCGCAAATACAGGCAAGTGTATTATTGCCTTCCATCACAGTGAGGAATGTTGATTCCACTGTGGTGGATGTTTACGTTCAACTTTATTTTATGTGCTGTGTGTATTTTTGTTTTTTTACTTAGTATGGCTGCATGGTAACTCAAATGTCACTGTACCTTAATTGGTACATGTGACAATTAAATTGAATCTTGAATGCTTACAGTTGTGTAACATGCAGAGACACACACCATCAAAAACGCTGACATTGGAAAAACAGACATTACAAACACATTCAAATTGTCTTCAAAAAGCAAAAGCAAACTGCAGATGATGCAAATATTAAGTTAAATTCAGGAAGTGCTGTCAATTTTCCACATGTCATGCATCACCCGCAGAGAGATGAAGGAACATCGCAGATCAGTGACTATATCAGAACTGGGTGATGAAAGTTCTGATGAAAGGTTACTGAGCTGGATGGTTTAGTTTAGTTGAGAGTTTAATACAGAGACACGTGGAAACAGGCCCTTGACCCGATGAGACGAGGAGAACGGAGACGAGGAAACACTTTTTCTCACAGAGAGTGGTGAGTCTGTGGAATCCTCTGCCTCAGAGGGCGGTGGAGGCAGGTTCTCTGGATGCTTTCAAGAGAGAGCAAGATAGGGCTCTTAAAGATAGCGGAGTCAGGGGAGAAGGCAGGAACGGGGTACTGATTGTGGATGATCAGCCATGATCACATTGAATGGCGGTGCTGGCTCGAAGGGCCGAATGGCCTCTACTCCTGTACCTATTGTCTATTGAGTCCACATTGACCTTCAATCACTCCGTCACTCTATTTCCATTTTTTTCCATCTATTCCCTGCATACTGGCGGATTACCGTGGCCAATTAATCTACCAACCTGCAGGTCTCTGGGATGTGGGTGGAAACCAGAGCACCCAGTGGAAACCCACGAGGTCACAAAGAAAACGTGCAAACTCCACGCAGACAGCAACTGAGGTCAGGATCGATCCCGGGTGTCTGGAGCTGTGCCACTGGGCCGCCCTGTTTAACTGTTTCTCTCTCCACACATGCTAACTGACTCGCAGTGTCGCCATCTTTCTGTTAAAATCACCTTAACTAATTTACGCGCACACACACGTGAACTGCCATGACCATACACATAGATGTACACAGATTCTTACGCACACAACCATTCATTGCCACTTGCAAATATTTAGGCACTCAGGCATGAACACACACTTCAATTCACACTAGGAAATGCACACACAGACACATACGTAGACTTCCACAGACTTACACACTTGCAGCCATACATTTACAATTATGTACTCACACAGATACACGCACACATCCTTTCAGCACACGGCAGTATTTCATTCTGTATTCAAGACATGAACAGCTGCAGCACAGAATTCCCTCCGAGCTGCACCCATCATCCACGCTCTCTCCCTCCCCCACTTGCTATCTCACCCATATTCATTCATTCTCTCTCACTCTCTCTCTCTCTCACTCTCACACACACTCACTCACACACTCACTCTCTCCCACACACTCTCTCTCACACACTCTCTCTCTCTCACTCACACACTCTCACACACACTCACTCACACTCTCACACTCACTCACACACTCTCACTCACTCTCTCTCTCACTCTTTCTCACACTCTCTCTCTCTCACACACTCACTCACACTCTCTCTCACACACTCTCTCTCACTCTCTGACACACTCTCACACTCACACTCTCTCTCTCACTCTCACACTCACTCACACACTCTCTCTCTCTCACTCACTCTCTCCCACTCTCTCTCTCTCACACACTCTCTCTCTCTCACTCACACACTCTCACACACACTCACTCACACTCTCACACTCACTCACACACTCTCACTCACCTCGTCTCTCACTCTTCTCACACACGCTCATCTCTCTCACACTCACCACACTCGCTGCTCACACACTCTCTCTCACTCTCTGACACACTCTCACACTCACACTCTCTCTCCACTCTCACATCTCACTCACACACTCTCTCTCTCTCACTCACTCTCTCCCACTCTCTCTCTCTCACACACTCTCTCTCTCTCACTCACACACTCTCACACACACTCACTCACACTCTCACACTCACTCACACACTCTCACTCACTCTCTCTCTCACTCTTTCTCACACACTCTCTCTCTCTCACACTCACTCACACTCTCTCTCACACACTCTCTCTCACTCTCTGACACACTCTCACACTCACACTCTCTCTCTCACGCTCTCACACTCTCTCTCTCACGCTCTCTCTCTCACACTCTCTCTCACTCTGCCTTTTCTCATCCTTTCTCCTCCTGGCTCTCCCCCTTTGTTCCCAGGATCAGGGCTGAGTGTGTGGGATGGGGAGAGGCAAACTGAATGAGTGTGACCTCTCCTATTAGTACTGCACAGCCCAGACCAACTTTGCTTTACAATTGAAGAATTCCCAAAGCACCTGGTGAAATGCACACCAGGAGGTTGCTCTGTACTCTGTCCGTTCATGTACACAGGTCGGGTGTAAAATAATCACAAACACACAACAATATGCTGACATACACATATAACCCGCACACAAACATGCATGTAAACACGTGTGTGATCATAAGCACATGCATATGCGCAGAACTCATGCATGCACAATCATATACGTTTAATAAACATACACAAATGTAGCTGTACACAAACATATCAAAACACTCCTGATATGCCCATACAGACAGGTATACGTGTTCACACGCAGGAAGATCACTATCACTAAAGACACTTTCATAGCAAAAGGATTTGAGTATAGGAGCAGGGAGGTTCTACTGCAGTTGTACAGGGTCTTGGTGAGACCACACCTGGAGTATTGCGTACAGTTTTGGTCTCCAAATCTGAGGAAGGACATTATTGCCATAGAGGGAGTGCAGAGAAGGTTCACCAGACTGATTCCTGGGATGTCAGGACTGTCTTATGAAGAAAGACTGGATAGACTTGGTTTATACTCTCTAGAATTTAGGAGATTGAGAGGGGATCTTATAGAAACTTACAAAATTCTTAAGGGGTTGGACAGGCTAGATGCAGGAAGATTGCTCCCGATGTTGGGGAAGTCCAGGACAAGGGGTCACAGCTTAAGGATAAGGGGGAAATCCTTTAAAATCGAGATGAGAAGAACTTTTTTCACACAGAGAGTGGTGAATCTCTGGAACTCTCTGCCACAGAGGGTAGTCGAGGCCAGTTCATTGGCTATATTTAAGAGGGAGTTAGATGTGGCCCTTGTGGCTAAGGGGATCAGAGGGTATGGAGAGAAGGCAGGTACGGGATACTGAGTTGGATGATCAGCCATGATCATATTGAATGGCGGTGCAGGCTCGAAGGGCCGAATGGCCTCTACTCCTGCACCTAATTTCTATGTTTCTATGTTTCAATGAAAGCTCTCCTTGTGTTAGGGTCACCAACTGTCCCGTATTAGCCGGGACATCCCGTATATTGGGGCTAAATTGGTTTGTCCCGTACGGGACGGCCCTTGTCCTGTATTTGACCGCTACTACTAGGGTCGAGGGAACTGTCGGGTCAGACCCCGCCTCAATTGTCCCGACGTAGTGCAGCCCATGGAGTGCAGCAGCAGTAGCAGCAGCAGCAGCGCCTCGCCCGTGGCCCCGTCGGTCAGTCGGCAGCCCGGCCAGCTGTCAGTCCGACCTTCGGACCTTCGCTGACCGCCGACACCACCACCAACCCCCTCCTTCTCACGGCCGATGGTCGGTTCGTGAGTTGGACGGGGCGCCGGACTTTGCGAGCAGCGTCGCGTGGCCTGGGCCAAAACTCCTCAGCTTGTCCACCAGGCTGTCCAACCCATCATTCACCCAGCCACGGCCGAGTCGGTCAACGAATTGCCGTGGGGAATTTGTCCCGTATTTTGACCTTTTGTCCCTTATTTGGGAGTGAGAAAGTTGGCGACCTTGCCTTACGCACCAATGTACTAACAAACAGGAAACACAACTTCCCAATACAGGGAGATCCACACACACCAACACACACAACACCATCACACACACTGCTGAACAACTGAGCAGAGAACCCCTCTGATTACCACAGCAACTATGTCATAATTAAACAGAGATTCACACTGTCCAAACTTGTATGCCTGTAGGTTCAGGGAGTGAGGAGACTGCACAGTGAGCTGCAGGAGCACAGGCCACAGTCAGGGTAGATGTTCCAACGCATCTCATGTCCCAAAGAGGTGACCCAGCAACTGGTGCTGCTCCTAACAAAGTCAGGTTGCCATGCCTCCCTTTGCCGTGTTGGCGTGTTGACAACCACTGCATCTGTCCAGGATAAATAAGCTCCAGCATGCTTTGTACAATTGCCAGTAAGCGAGTTCGGTATTCCGACTGCGCATGCCCAGGTCATAGGTCACTATCTATAAAGTCTCGGCAACGGTGGTGCTGCATTATGTGCAGGCTTGCGTTTAGTCCGTGGTCGAGGTTGGGATCGGGGTTAGAGTCAGGGTCGGGATTGGGGGTGGGGGTCAGGGTTGGGGTCGAGGTCATGGTCAGGGTCAGGGGTGCTCTTGTTGCTGCTGGGCTATCCCCGTCCCCTCCCCAGTGTCCCGTCCCTGTCTGGAGGGTTGGCCCTAGGCTGGCTGGGTGGCTTCGGACACAGCAGCTGGCTCCAGCTCAGCTCTGGCCGGAAGCCCTCCACCTCCACCCCCGTCCCCTCACTCTGACACCGAGATCCTGCTGAAGATGGCCAGCCGCCGGCTGGGTGAAGTGGCAGCGGGTACCATATGGGCAGAGCGCAGCTCAGTCAGGCCGTGAGCGAACTGGCCCATCAGGGAGCGGGGTTGGGCTGGGAGTTGGCGCTGGCTGTGGGTTTGTGCTGGCGGTGGGCCTGGGGACTTGTGTCCCTTCGGTCCGGACATCTCTGGCCACCCCCCCCCCCCCCCCCCGGGCGGGGATGGGACACTCGAGTTCCGATCTTACTTCTGATGAAGGGTCTCAACGAGATGCAGCGAGACCTGGGTGTCATGGTTCACCAGTCATTGAAAGTAGGCATGCAGGTGCGGCAGGCAGTGAAGAAAGCGAATGGTATGTTAGCTTTCATAGCAAAAGGATTTGAGTATAGGAGCAGGGAGGTTCTACTGCAGTTGTACAGGGTCTTGGTGAGACCACACCTGGAGTATTGCGTACAGTTTTGGTCTCCAAATCTGAGGAAGGACATTATTGCCATAGAGGGAGTGCAGAGAAGGTTCACCAGACTGATTCCTGGGATGTCAGGACTGTCTTATGAAGAAAGACTGGATAGACTTGGTTTATACTCTCTAGAATTTAGGAGATTGAGAGGGGATCTTATAGAAACTTATAAAATTCTTAAGGGGTTGGACAGGCTAGATGCAGGAAGATTGCTCCCGATGTTGGGGAAGTCCAGGACAAGGGGTCACAGCTTAAGGATAAGGGGGAAATCCTTTAAAATCGAGATGAGAAGAACTTTTTTCACACAGAGAGTGGTGAATCTCTGGAACTCTCTGCCACAGAGGGTAGTCGAGGCCAGTTCATTGGCTATATTTAAGAGGGAGTTAGATGTGGCCCTTGTGGCTAAGGGGATCAGAGGGTATGGAGAGAAGGCAGGTACAGGATACTGAGTTGGATGATCAGCCATGATCATATTGAATGGCGGTGCAGGCTCGAAGGGCCGAATGGCCTACTCCTGCACCTAATTTCTATGTTTCTATGTAACCCGAAACATCACCTATTCCTTTTCTCCAGAGATGCTGACTGACCTGCTGAGTTATTTCAGCTTTTTGTGTCCATCTTCAGTTTAAACCAGCATCTGCAGTTCCTTCCTACACATCCCTCCCTTGGAGATGGGTCCAAAAACAGGAACATTCCACAGCATTTGTTGCAAATACCATCAAGCTCATCCACCATCCACAATACAATGTCATCGCCACGATGAAATGCTCTCAGTTAGTTCTCAGCACCATCAACTCTCAAGAAGCTTGATACTAGCATGGGCAAACCGACCCGTTTAACCGGCACCAGATCCATTATGCTGAACATACTCTACCCACCACCATAGGACATAGAACATAGAACCTAGAACTGGTACATCACAGAAACAGGCCCTTCGGTCCACAATGTCCATGGCAAAAACGTCCAGAATAAACCAACCTCATTAGTGGGCAGCACGGTGGTGCAGCGGGTAGGGCTGCTGCCTAATGCCCCTGTCCCACTTAGGAGACCTGAACGGAAACCTCTGGAGACTTTGGGCCCCACCCAAGGTTTCCGTGCGGTTCCCGGAGGTTGCAGGTAGTGGAAGCAGGTAGGGAGACTGACAAAAAACACCTGCAACCTCCGGGAACCGCACGGAAACCTTGGGTGGGGCCCAAAGTCTCCAGAGGTTTCCGTTCAGGTCTCCTAAGTGGGACAGGGGCATTACACTGCCAGAGACCCGAGTTCAATCCTGACTACGGATGCTTCTGTGTCAGACTTTCTACATTCTTCCTGTGACTGCGTGGACTTTCTCCGGGTGCTCCGGTTCCCTCCCACACTCCACAGACGTACAGGTTTGCAGGTTAATTGGCTTCGGTAAAATTGCTAAAAAATTGTCCCTGGTGTGAAGGATAGTGTTAGTGTGCGGGGATCGCTGGTCGGCACGGACTCAGTGGGCCACAGGGCCTGTTTCCACACTGTATCTCTAAAATCTCTAAAGTCTAAAGTAATTTGTCAACACATAATCCATAGAAACATAGAAACATAGAAATTAGGTGCAGGAGTAGGCCATTCGGCCCTTCGAGCCTGCACCGCCATTGAATATGATCATGGCTGATCATCCAACTCAGTATCCCATCCCTGCCTTCTCTCCATACCCTCTGATCCCCTTAGCCACAAGGGCCACATCTAACTCCCTCTTAAATATAGCCAATGAACTGGCCTCGACTACCCTCTGTGGCAGAGAGTTCCAGAGATTCACCACTCTCTGTGTGAAAAAATTTCTTCTCATCTCGGTTTTAAAGGATTTCCCCCTTATCCTTAAGCTGTGACCCCTTGTCCTGGACTTCCCCAACATCGGGAGCAATCTTCCTGCATCTAGCCTGTCCAACCCCTTAAGAATTTTGTAAGTTTCTATAAGATCCCCTCTCAAACTCCTAAATTCTAGAGAGTATAAACCAAGTCTATCCAGTCTTTCTTCATAAGACAGTCCTGACATCCCAGGAATCAGTCTGGTGAACCTTCTCTGCACTCCCTCTATGGCAATAATGTCCTTCCTCAGAATCCATATTTCACCATTCCCTATATATCCCCGAGCTTATCTAAAATCCAGTTAATCATCTATAAAATACACTGCAGATACTACCCCAGTATACCATCTGAACCCACAAGTTGGGAAAAGGGGAAGTACAACGGGCTCTGGGGGTCCTTGTACATCAGTCTATGAAAGTAAGCATGCAGGTACAGCAGGCAGTGAAGAAAGCGAATGGCATGTTGGCCTTAAAAACAAGAGGAATCGAATATAGGAGCAAAGAGGTCCTTCTGCAGTTGTACAGGGCCCCAGTGAGACCACACCTGGAGTACTGTGTGCAGTTTTGGTCCCCTAATTTGAGGAAGGACATTCTTGCTATTGAGGGAGCCCAGCGTAGGTTTACAAGGTTAATTCCCGGGATGGTGGGACTGTCATATGCTGAGAGAATGGAGCAGCTGGGCTTGTACACTCTGGAGTTTAGAAGGATGAGAGGGTATCTCATTGAAACATAAATAAGATTGTTAAGGGTTTGGACACGCTAGAGGCAGGAAACATGTTCCCGATGTTGGGGGAGTCCAGAACCAGGGGCCACAGTTTAAGAATAAGGAGTAAGCCATTTAGAATGGAGACGAGGAAACACTTTTTCTCACAGAGAGTGGTGAGTCTGTGGAATTCTCTGCCTCAGAGGGCGGTGGAGGCAGGTTCTCTGGATGCTTTCAAGAGAGAGCTAGATAGGGCTCTTAAAAATAACGGAGTCAGGGAATATGGGGAGAAGGCAGGAACGGGGTACTGATTGGGGATGATCAGCCATGATCACATTGAATGGCGGTGCTGGCTCGAAAGGGCCGAATGGCCTACTCCTGCACCTGTTGTTTCTTCCGCCAAGTGAGATAAAGCAGGAGAACACCATCACGTTGCTTCTCCACCCTGACTTAGAAATAGTTCCTATTCCTTCAGTGTGTCTAGGTATAAATCCTGGAGCTCCCTCTCCAACAGTGCTTGGAGAATACTTGGAGAAGACCGTGGACCTCTCTTCCTTGAAGTGCAGGAGGAGGCGGCGTGATCTTATAATGGTGCATGAAATCATGATAGGATTAGATAGGGTAGACGCACAGTCTCTTGTCCAGAGTAGGGGAATCGAGAACCAGAGGACATGGGATTAAGATGAAGGGGAAAAGATTGAACAGGAATCTGAGGGATGGTGAGTGCATGGAACGAGCTGCCAGAGGAGGTTGTTGACGCTGGGACTATCGCAGTGTTTAATAAAATCAGTTAGACGGTACATGAATAGGACAGGTTTAGAGCGATATGGACCAAATGCAGGCAGGTGGGATTACTGTAGATGGGACATGTTGGTCGGTGTGGGCAAGTACTGAGCGAGCATCTTCACCAGAAGGTCTACAGGGGTTGCAAAGGTGTCTCACCTCCAGCTACCTAAGGGACAATGAATATCAGCTGTGCCAGCAATGTCTGCATGCTGCTAATGAATGTTTCTGGCCAACTCTCTGGCTGGCTGGAACATTTATTTTCCTGCTGCTGTATCAGATATGCACTGTGAGTCATGGTTCATCACCTCCCTGTGCTTCAACAAGTGAGTGAATGGGCTGATCTCGCTCTGATTGAGCTTTGAGAGAAAGTAACTGTGTTCAGTGCTGCAAGAGTCGGGGAGAGTTCTTCGGGAATACTTTGGGAGGGAGAAAGAATTCTGGTGATGTAGTTGAAAAGAATGTGTAGAATGCTGGAGTCATAGAAACATTGAAAATAGGTACAGGAGTAGGCCATTCGGCCCTTCGAGCCTGCACCGCCATTCAATATGATCATGGCTGATCATAAGTCCCTGTTTTAAAGACAGCATAGCCCATCTGGGTTACACTGGGTTTGGAACTCTCATCCAGGAAGCAAGGAACTGAGCTATAGGCAAAGGTTGGGTCGGCTAGGACTTTATTCCCCTAGAGCATAGGATGTTGAGGGGTGATCTTATACAGGTTTCTTCATTAGCACGGGTGTCAGAGGTTATGGGGAGAAGGCAGGAGAATGGGGTTGAGGAAGAGATAGATCAGCCATGATTGAATGACGGTAGACGATGGGCCGAATGGTCTAATTCTACTCCTATCACTTATGACCTTAGGTACATAAAACTATGAGGGGGTGGATAGAGTGAGTGCACAAAGTCCTTTTACAAGAGTAGAGTAATCACAAACTAGAGGGCGTAGGTTTTGGGTGAAAGGGAAAAGATTTAATAGGAACTGAATCTGAATTTTCCATTCAGAGAGTGGTCGGCATGTGGAACAAGCTACGCCGCATGCCGCCCCCCCCCCCCCCCCCAGCAACCACACGTTGGAGGAACAGACCCAACGGGTCTGCACTTGGTCTAGTGGCATTTAAAAGTCACTTGGACAGGTGCATGGTTAGGAGAGGATTAGAGGAATATGGGACCGACATAGCCAAATGGGACAAGCCTAGATAGGACATCATGGTCAGCATGGGCAAGGTGGGCCTGTCTCCATGCTGTATGACTCTATAACTCATCAAAAGATACTTGAGACTTTGAATATTGTTTAAAGCAATGGTAGATAGATTTTAAAAATGGGTGAGTTAGTTTAAGCAAGCAAGTCTGCAGAGCTGTGCTTAATCAGATTAGTCATGATCTTATTCAGTAGTAGAGCAGGCTAGAGGGACCTGGTGGCTTCCCTATCTTATCATTTGTACACTCTTATGGAGAAACAGATTACCCGGGAAGAGATGACATGGGTTCCAATCCTCTGGTTCTACAGGAGGTGTGATGCTGGAGGATTGAGGGACAGACAAAATATGTGGGATGCTGGTTTAAACCGAAGATAGATAGATAATGCTGGAGTAACTCAGCAGGACAGGCAGCATCTTTGGAGAAAAGGAATAGGTGTAGAGGTTTATTGAGGAACTAAGTGTCCGGAGACTATTCAGATCAGATCTGGTGGGACACAAGTTAAGAAGCTAATCGTTGCTGAGAGAGGTATAATTTTGTTTTCATATCCCCAATTATATTATAACCTATGTGTTTGAGAAGGAACTGCAGATGCTGGAAAATCAAAGGTACACAAAAATGCTGGAGAAACTCAGCGGGTGCAGCATCTATGGAAATAGGTAACGTTTCGGGCCGAAACTCAGAAGAGTTTCGGCCCGAAACGTTGCCTATTTCCTTCGCGTGATAGATGCTGCTGCACCCGCTGAGTTTCTCCAGCATTTTTGTGTACCTTATATTATAACCTATATTGCCATCAAGCCCAATAACCAATGAGGGCTCCCAGAACAATTCCACTTCTCCACTTACTTTCCTGTAAGACATGGCCATCTATATCCAAGCTAGACACAAAATGCTGGAGAAACTCAGTGAGTGCTGCCTCAACCGCTGAGTTCCTCCAGAATGTTGTGTCTATCTTCGATTTTACCAGCATCTGCAGTTATTTCTTAACCATCCATATGCACCTATCCATCAACACAAGGGGCATTTACAATGGCCTGAGTCCATGTTGACCATCTAGCATCCATTTACACTAATCCTACTGGTACCGGTTTATTTTTCTAATGTGATACAGTGAAAAGCTTTTTTGTTTGCATGCTGTCCAGACAAATCACACCGTGCATGAGCACAATCAGGCTGTACACAACTAGAGACACAAGATGCTGGAGTAACTCAGCAGGACAGGTAGCATGCTGACCGGTTGCATCGTGGCTTGGTTCGGAAATTTGAGCGCCCTGGAGAGGAAAAGACTACAAAAAGTAGTAAACACTGCCCAGTCCATCATCGGCTCTGACCTTCCTTCCATCGAGGGGATTTATCGCAGTCGCTGCCACAAAAAGGCTGGCAGTATCATCAAAGACCCACACCATCCTGGCCACATACTCATCTCCCTGCTACCTTCAGGTAGAAGGTACAGGAGCCTGAAGACTGCAACAACCAGGTTCAGGAATAGCTACTTCCCCTCAGCCATCAGGCTATTAAACCTGGCTCGGACAAAACTCTGATTATTAGCAACCACTTTCTGTTATTTGCACTACCAGTTTATTTATTCATGTGTGTATATATTTATATCATGGTATATGGACACACTTATCTGTTTTGTAGTAAATGCCTACTATTTTTTGTGTGCTTAAGCAAAGCAAGAATTTCATTGTCCTATACAGGGACACATGACAATAAACTCACTTGAACTTGAACTTGAACATCTCTGGCGAGAAGGAATGGGTGACGTTTCAGGTCGAGACTCCTCTGAAGACCCATTCCGTCTCTCCAGAGATGCTGCCTGCCCCGCTGAGTTACTCCAGATCTTTGTGTCTATCTTCAGTTTAAACCAGCATCTGCAGTTCCTTTATGCATTCTATATAGCATTATAGAATTGTAGTGTTACAACGACAAGAGGAAAAAGTGCAGCTTCCATCGTGAGGTAGTTTGGGACTGCATCCTTGTGTATGGGAACATAGAAACATAGAAAATAGGTGCAGGAGGAGGCCATTCGGCCCTTCGAGCCTGCACCATTCGCCATTCAATATGATCATGGCTGATCATCCAACTCAGTATCCTGTACCTGCCTTCTCTCCATACCCCCTGATCCCTTTAGCCACAAGGGCCACATCTAACTCCCTCTTAAATATAGCCAATGAACTGTGTGGCCTCAACTACCTTCTGTGGCAGAGAATTCCAGAGATTCACCACTCTCTATAGGAGAACCATTCAATATTCTGATAACAGAGGGGAAGAAGCTGTTCATGAAAAAGCATTGTTATCCCAGGCAAATCATACTGAACCCATCAGGTAATGGAAAAGGTGAAATTAAACAAAGAGTGCAGAATATGGTGTTACAGCTGTACAGAAAGTGCAGATTAAATAATAGTGCAGTCCTTACATTCCCGTAACGTCGACACACCTGCACCAGGGGCCATTTACAGCGGCCAATCAACCTACCAATCCCCACATCTTTGGGCAGGAGGAGAAAACTGCAGCAGTTGGAGGAGACACATGCAGTCTCAGGGAGAACATGCAAACTCCACACAGACAGCATCGGAGGTCAGGAAGAAGCTGGGCCGCTGGGGAGTGATATATTACCTGCCACACCACAGTGCTATTAATCATGAGGGATTTTAAAGGCTTGTGAGTGTCAGAAATAGTCCAATAAGGTGAGGATAAGCATGTGCTATTCCCGATTGACCCATTGGGCAACCAAAGGTTGTAGTGTGGGAGCTATCCATCCAATCCTGGCTGTCAATTCTAGTCATGACACGTTCACTTGCGTATCCATTCCAATAGCCAAAATGGCAGCCATGAGGATGGCAAGGAAAGCAACCAATGGCATGGGTTCAAATATGTGTGTTATCCTCGTGAGGCCTTGGTGAGTCTAATTCAGGGTAACACGGAGGCACAGCGCCAGAGACCCGGGTTCAATCCTGACTACGGGTGCTGTCTGTACGGAGTTTATCCCTGTGACAACGAGAATCTCCGGTTTCCTCCCACACTCCAAAGACGTTCAGGTCTGTAGGCTAATTGGCTTGGTATAACTATAAATGATCCCTGGTGTGTGTAGGATAGCATTAGTGTGCTGGGATCGCTGGTTGGTGCGGACTCAGTGGGCCGAAGGGCCCGTTTCTCTAAACTAAACTAAACTAAACTATGAATGACTTCACAAAGCAGAGCCAGTTGGACATTCAGGCCCTCAATACAATCGTGAATGAGCTTCCATCTTCCTGCTAAATCCGCTGATCACCTGAGTGGTTTTGCTGTAAGAATGGCACTGACACCTGATTACTATCCATTAAAGCCATCTGTAGCATGAGGAAGGTGCTCTCAATCGTGGCTGACAACAGTAGACAATAGACAATAGGTGCAGGAGGAGGCCATTCGGCCCTTCGAGCCAGCACGGCCATTTAATGTGATCATGGCTGATCATCCCCAATCAGTATACCCCGTTCCTGCCTTCTCCCCATATCCCCTGACTCCGCTATCTTCAAGAGCCCTATCTAGCTCTCTCTTGAAAGTATCCAGAGAACCGGCCTCCACTGCCCACTGAGGCAGAGAATTCCACAGACAACAGTTACCTGAACCATTCTGGTCATGCAACCTGCGCTGCACAAGGTCACCTTGCCGACCTCTTCAATGGGTAGCACCGTATGTGAAAATGGAAGGCACTTTAACCGGTTCTCACAGTTTCTGGGAATGTCCTCCCACAGTGCAGCTGGGGAGGAGTTTCCAAGATTTACTCTCAGAAATGATGAGGGAATAGTGAGACATTTCCAAGTGGGATCTGCGTGGGTGAGAGAAGCCTGCAGATGGTGGTGGTACAACCATTGTTCTTCTGGGCAGCACAGGTCATGGGAGATGGGAGATGCTGCTGGAGTAATGTGGGCATATTGTAGACAGTACCCAGTGCAACTATTGTGTGTAGGCGGTGGACAGAATAAACTGGTGGGGTGCTAATCAAGCGGCCTACTTATGTCTGAATGGAGCTGAGGTTCATTGAGAGTTGTTGAAGCTGAAGAACGTTCCCTCGCCTTGTAGATGGTGTCACTGGCAACACGATACCCAGCCCATCATCTCCTCTTGTAGCCACAATATTTATGTGCCTGGTCCAACTAGGTTTCTGGCCAGATATGACAGTGCGGGGTTGAACGGGGCATTCGTACATAATTACCATTTCAAGTTCAAGTTCAAGTTCAAGTGAGTTTATTGTCATGTGTCCCTGTATAGGACAATGAAATTCTTGCTTTGCTTAAGCACACAGAAAATACGGGGCAATGAGTGGTAGGGGCTAGTAGTTCATCTCTATTCGGCATGGTCATTGGCTGACGCTCATAAAATGCCATCCTACCAACTGGTGGCTTGAGCTTTCTCCGAGTCTTACTGCCCAATACCCAGCTCTCACTGCAACATGTTTTTAAGAAGGAACTGCAGATGCTGGAAAATCGAAGGTAGACAAAAATGCTGGAGAAACTCAGCGGGTGCAGCAGCATCTATGGAGCAAAGGAAATAGGCGACGTTTCGGGCCGAAACCCTTCTTCAGACTGCAACATTGTCATTTGGAGGGAGTTGGACGAGACAATAAACCGTGGTCCATCTGACCTCACTTGTTGATGGGAATGACCACACCGCCAACATTTGGAAGAAGGGCAGGGGAGGCTTCCCAGAGCCAAGAGGTCAACAATCATCCCTCAACCAACATAACTATAATGAGACGATCCAGTCATTGTTACATTATGGGAACTTGATACTTTACAATACTGACCCTGCTTTGCATCCTCCCTGTCAGTTTTGGATGTCCCAGGACATTGCAACTTGTTGGGGCAAAGTCATTGTTAATGCAGGTGAAACACTGCACCTGTTAGTGCCCATAGCAGCCAGCAACTGTGGTCTGCCACAATAGTGCCCCTGGACTAACTCTATTCTCACCCACAACCACCTAATGGGCACCAATAA
Organism: Amblyraja radiata; assembly: GCF_010909765.2. Lineage (NCBI taxonomy): Eukaryota > Metazoa > Chordata > Chondrichthyes > Rajiformes > Rajidae > Amblyraja > Amblyraja radiata. Next base: position 5,126,321 of record NW_022630150.1, on the reverse strand, counting down.
AGACACTTGGACGGGGACATGGATAGGGAAGGTTCCAAGAGTTATGGGCCAAACGCAGGTAAATCAGACTAGCCTAGATGGATTAACATAGACATGGATCGAAGGGCATGTTTTGGTGCTGCATAATAATGTGACTCTAAAGCCAGCACTGATTGGAATTCACAGCAGGAGCCCAAGTTGAGTAGGTAATTAAAAAGATTACCCTCTTCAATGTGTAAGAAGGAACTGCAGATGCTGGGTTTAAACCGTAGATAGGCACAAAAAGCTGGAGTAACTCAGCAGGACAGGCAGCATCTCTAGAGGGAAGGAATGGGTCTGAAGGAGGAGACTCGACCCAAAACGTCACCCATTCCTTCACTCCAGAGATGCTGCCCGTCCCACTGAGTTACTCCAGCTTTTTGTGTCTATCCTCTTCAAGGTACTCAAAGCTCCCCCCCCCCCCCCCCCCCCCCGCAGAATACATCAGGGGGAGGCTTGGAATCTTGGACTGAACTTCCTCTGGAAAGGGGGCGTGGTCCAATCCCCCCCACCCCACCCTGATAAACATGATAAAAAACTCTGGAAAGTCAAAACGCGATCATAACTGGCTCTGCAGCGCCCACACACGATCGCTCCACCTTGATAAGCAGTCACGGGGGAGGGGGCTGCAAACATCAACAGGAGGCCTTCAGCAAAGCCTACACACTGAGAGGGCACAGGTGCACACTTCCACAAACTTGAACGTACGCAAACACGTGCTCCTTGCCCATAGGCATGCACGCATCTGTACACGCACTGAACACTGAAAGACCCTCAAATGCATGTGCACATAAGTGTGAAACACTTGTGCATGTACACAAAGGCGTTCAGAAGCACACACGGTGCACATTCATGAACTAACTTGCACTTACCCCCAATGTAAACATGCAAAAGGTACACATACAGCACCATGTAAACATTCATACACACAACACATACCCACACATAGAAATATAGAATCATAGAAAAATAGGTGCGGGAGTAGGCCATTCGGCCCTTCAAGCCAGCGCTGCCAATCAATATGATCATCTAAAATCAGTACCCCGTTCCTGCTTTTTCCCCATATCCCTTTTCCCTAAGCCCCAATAACGAAATCTAACTCCAATACATAAATGTATACAGATGCACAGACACTTGCCCATGCAGAAGAATGTATGTATAGACACTTGTGTACACACACACTCACATGCAAAAGTGCACACAGATAAATATGCCCGCATAAATGATGCAAACATAAACACGTAAACAAACAAACAGTCATGCATGCAAACAAACGTGCAGGCAGACACACACTCATGCATGCACCTGTAAATGCAGGTATAAACACATGCACACAAGCTCGTAGGCATTAACGTAAAGAAAATGCATGATACAACGTACACATATAAACAACATGCAAACAGATACACACACACACACACAACCATTCATCATACACACACACGCAACGCTTCGTAGACAAATCAAACATATTACATACGCATATGCATGTTCTTGTCATGCACACAGGCACACCACTCACCATTAATGTAAACACCTGGATACATCTGGATCCACATAAGCATGTACACCTGTGCCCACATACATGTAAACACTCACACATGTATACAGCTGAACCGCATAGAGAGAGAGGGAGAGGGAGAGGGAGAGAGACACGGAGAGAGAGAGATACGTACCACACAGGGGCAAAGGGATGTCAGCTTTGCTTTTCTCTTCATGTACAGAGCAGTGTCTGTCTCCCCTCAGCAGCGCGATGGAAGATTTATTTATATATATATATATTTTAAACTAAAAGGTTGAAAGCCCCTTGCAGCTTTGCGACCCAGAACTGCCGGGCTGCGTTTAGCAGGGGAGGAGGAGAGAAGGGTGGGGAGGGGGTGGATTGGGGGAATCTCAGCGTGAGATGGAGAGGTCCCCACTAGGGAGATGAGCTGATGGACTCCCTGTTCACGCTTTCAGATCAGTGTCATTCAGTCTTGCGGTCTGTTTGGTGGGCGAGGTATATTTCACTGTGTGTTGAGGGGGGTAGGGGGTGGGGAGGGAGTGAGCAGGGTGGGGTGGAGGGGGTGTTACGGGGATAAGAAACACGGGGCTGAATAGAAATTGCTGAATGGTTTATAATGCAGGCTGGACCACTCATTAACTGCCCCAGAGAGTCCTGTCATCAGTACTAGAAGCCAGAACGAGGTCCCCACATTGTTTACAATGAATTTTGTTTCATCTCTCCCCATAAGACGCGCCTTCCATGATTAAGAAAACATTCCATCCCCTCCTGTCCCTGCAGTTTGCCACAGCATCAGCAGCTCCTGCATTAACCCCTTGCACGCTCGCTCACTCGCTCTCCTGGCTGGGCTCACCACGGCACTGTGAGGGAGCATGGGCTGAGGGGAGGGGGAGACGAGGGAGGGGAGTGGGAGACGAGGGAGGGAGGGGAGTGGGAGATGAGGGTGACGGGAGTGGGAAGGGAGAGAGAGGGGAGGGAGGGGATGGGGGAACGAGGGAGAGGGGAAGGAAGGGATGGGGGAACGAGGGAGAGGGGAGGGAAGGGATGGGGGAACGAGGGAGAGGGGAGGGAAGGGATGGGGGTATGAGGGAGAGGGGAGGGAAGGGATGGGGTATGAGGGAGAGGGGAGGGAAGGGAATGGGGGAACGAGGAGAGGGGGAGGGAAGGGATGGGGGTATGAGGGAGAGGGAGGGAAGGGATGGGGGTATGAGGGGAGAGGGGAGGGAAGGGATGGGGGAGGAAGAGGGAGAGGGGAAGGAAGGGATGGGGGAACGAGGGAGAGGGGAGGGAAGGGATGGGGGTATGAGGGAGAGGGGAGGGAAGGGATGGGGGTATGAGGGAGAGGGGAGGGAAGGGATGGGGGAACGAGGGAGAGGGGAAGGAAGGGATGGGGGAACGAGGGAGAGGGGAGGGAAGGGATGGGGGTAGGAGGGAGAGGGGAGGGAAGGGATGGGGGTATGAGGGAGAGGGGAGGGAAGGGAATGGGGGAACGAGGGAGAGGGGAGGGAAGGGATGGGGGAACGAGGGAGAGGGGAGGGAAGGGATGGGGGAACGAGGGAGAGGGGAGGGAAGGGATGGGGGTACGAGGGAGAGGGGAGGGAGGGGAGTGGGCAAGGAAGGAAATAGGTGAAAAGAGGGAGAATTTCCCGGGGTACAGGAAACTTCCCGTGTGTGTGGAAGTGAGATTAGACCCAGGAAACACTCGGTATTACATAATGGGAAATACAGCAGCTCAGTTTTGCTCTGGTTAATTCACTCGAACCCGACCCCAGAAACTCAATCATTGGGGAAGAAAATCTGTGGAATTCTCTGCCACAGAAGGTAGTTGAGGCCACAGTTCATTGGCTATATTTAAGAGGGAGTTAGATGTGGCCCTTGTGGCTAAAGGGATCAGGGGGTATGGAGAGAAGGCAGGGATGGGATACTGAGTTGGATGATCAGCCATGATCATATTGAATGGCGGTGCAGGCTCGAAGGGCCGAATGGCCTACACCTGCACCTATTGTCTATGTTTCTATGTAAAAGGCACAAACAATCTCCTACTTACTTACACACATTCTATCCAGACTATTTGACTGAGGTGTGTGTCACAACAGAGCCAGATCTATTTCCAATGAACACACAGACATTGGTGTGAACTGCAATCCTCTGCATTCTCATCTCTACCTGCAACCCCACACTGCCTCCCACTCTCTGCAGTCCAAGGACCACTCTGAGGATTACAGCAGCCATCCCAGGTCAGACAACTTCAGACACACGGGAATCTTGGGCACCGTATCTGAGGGAGGATGTGCTGGCTCTGGGGAGGGTCCACAGGAGGTTTACAGGAATGATCCCCAGTAACAAGTGGGTTGACATACGATGAACGGCGCTGGGCCTGTACTCGCTGGAGTTTAGAAGGATGAGGGGCCCCCTCATTGAAACTCACCAAATAGTGAAATGATAGTAGATGTGGAGAGGATGTTTCCATTCGTGGGCGAGTCTAGGACCAGAGGTCAAAGCCTCAGAATTAAAGGACTTTCATTTAAGAAGGATATGTGGAGGAATTTATTTAGTCAGAGGGTGGTGAATCTGTGTAATTCTCTGCCACAGAAGGCTGTGAATATATTTAAGGCAGAGATAGATAGATTCTTGATTGACTCGTCAGGGGTTATGGGGAGAAGGCAGAAGAATGGGGTTAGGAGGGAGAGATAGATCAGCCATGATTGCATAACGGAGTAGACTAGATGGGCCGAATGGCCTAATTCTTCTCCTATCACTTATGATCTTATGAACAGCTTACCTTCACTGTGCCCAAGACACACCATACCGAAACAGGTCCATTGGTGAAGGGAGAGAGCTCCAGGATTTAAACTGAACAATGATGAAGGAACAGCTTGTAAAGTTCCACAATGAAGAAGGGTTTCAGACTGAAGGTCACCTGTCCATGTCCTCCAGAGGTAGGCACAAAGCGCTGAAGTAACTCAGCGGGTCAGGCAGCGTCTCTGGAGAAAAAGGATGGGTGACGTTTCAGGTCTTCAAACTGAGGTGCTGCCTGACCAACTAAGTTACCCCAGTACATTGTGTTCTACATAAGATTCCAGCATCTTAAGTTCCTAGTGTGTCCAGAATTCCAACCTGTCCATTGACTGGCGGCCTTGTATGGGAGAGTGTTCCCCCTCTCTCCATCCAGCAGTCCCCACTTTCCAGCCTCTACTCCAACTCCCCTACTCACCAACCAATGGGAAAAACTGGAGGAACTCAGCGGCTCAGGCAGCATCTGTCGAGTGAATGGACTGACGATGTTTCCCCTCGGGACACTTCTGCAGACTGGCATTCCCTCTATAGACGCTAACTGACCCACTGAGTTTCTGCAGCACTTTGCATTTTGCTCAGGATTCCAGCATCTGGGCGCCCCAGTCTAGTAGGCTCGTTTCTCCACCAAGAAGTTGCAGAAACTCTACGAAAACCACTCCCCCCAATCATGAACATTTCTGGGAAATACATGGTTTGTCAATGAATATTAGCCTGGTGTTTAACCCTTGGAGTCTGGGGATTGAACTGTCTGAGAAGCTAGAGTGGGAACATTGCTTTCTGCACGCTCACAACAGCTGCAGTGATGTGTTACTCTGCTGGATCAGGCTGTTGGCTAAATAGTGCTTAATAGCAGCTCTTCAAACGCAAACACAAAATAAAACACTCGTAAATGCGGGAAAACCAGGAATCAAACGGAAACACAGCCACCAGAACTTTCATATGTAGAGGTGGTTCAAAACCTTCCTAAAGGGCCATTGGCCTTCTACAACTGGGCTAAAGCTTCATTTTATTAAGGGGCTTTGTTATTTTACAAATGCCGGCCACACTGGAAGCGAATGTCCCTCCACACAATCTGTACATTTTCCATCCAACACTAAATATCAATCCCCAACACATTTAAATGTTCAAAATCACAAACATTCAATCTGGCCCCCTGGCACGGTTTATGTTGTAAAGCACGGGGTTAATTCCCTGCTCACATCCAATCAGTGCAGAGACAGCACAGTCCTGGTGTTCAGTTATGCGGCACTGCACCAGAGAATGGAGTAACCATGATGAGGGGGGGGGGCCTGCACTGTGTGAGGGGGGGGGGGGGTGAGGGAGTGCCGTGCTGTGTGTGTGGGGGGGGGGGGGGTGATGGGGCCCTGCACTGTGTGAGGGGGGGGGGTGGGTGATGGGGCCCTGTACTGTGTGAGGGGGGGGGGGGGGTGAGGGGGCCTGCACTGTGGGGGGGGGGGGGGGTGGCGGGTGCCTGCACTGTGTGGGGGGGGGGGGGTGGTGAGGGTGCCTGCACTGTGGGGGGGAGGGGGAGGGTGGGGGCCTGCACTGTGGGGTGGTGGGGGTGAGGGGGCCTGCACTGTGGTAGGGGGGGGGGGTGAGGGAGCGCAGTGCTGTGGGGGGAAGGGGGGGGTGAGTGAGTGTCACACTGTGGGGGGGGGGGGTGAGGGAGCGCTGTGCTGTGGGGGGAAAGGGGGGGGTGAGGTGGGGCCGCACTGAGTGGGGGGTGAGAAAGTGCCCTGCTGTGGGAGGGGCGGTGAGGGACATCTCAATGCTCATCCAGAGACCCAACATCACCACCTTCTCGATCTCAAAATGCCCAAGGTTTAGTATAGCTCACACTGATCTCACTCACTATCCTCCTCCATGCCTTCCGCAAACTTACAAACCATGTTAACAACATTATCATCTCGTTAAAACAAATGACACAAACAGCAAGATTCAGCACCAATGCCTCCAGCACACTCCTGGTCACAAAGCTCAATAACAATCTGAATAACAACCCTCCACCACCACCCTCTGAAGCCAATTTTGTATCCAATCGGCGAACTCACTTTCCCGGATGCCATATGATCTGACCTTGGAGACCAGTATATCATGTGGGACCTTGCCAAAGAACTTGCTCAACTCCTGTAAAACAACATCTACCACTCTGGCCTCATCAGTGGTCTTTGCCGCATTTCTGAGACATGCAGAAAGTTATGATGACTGTCCCTAATCAGCAGTTGCCTTTACAAATGCCGATAGATCCTGTGCCTCAGAACCCCTTCTGACTACTTGAAGGTAGACAAAAGTGCTGGAGAAACTCAGCGGGTGCAGCAGCATCTATGGAGCGAAGGAAATAGGCAACGTTTCAGGATGAAACCCAAAGGAAATAGGCAACGTTTCGGGTCGAAACCCAAAGGGTTTCGGCCCGAAACGTTGCCTATTTCCTTCGCTCCATAGATGCTGCTGCACCCGCTGAGTTTCTCCAGCACTTTTGTCTACCTTCGATTTTCCAGCATCTGCAGTTCCTTATTAAACCTCTCTGGTAACTCTGCAGCCACTGATGCCAGGCTCACCGACCTGTAGTTCTCCTGCCTGTCCTTGAAGCTCTTTTTAAATAAAAAGCACTCTCCAACTTCGGGTAGCTCACCCATGACTAACTATTATGCTAGGGCCTTCCCTGATGCTCCTCTCTGGATGAATGATACTTTATTGTCACATATGTCACAGTGATATTCTTTGGTTCGTATACACAAGGTATACAAAGAGTCGCCACATAAAGGGCATCGACAAAGTGACAAAATATTCCAAAACCTGCCCCACACGTCTCCATTAAACTTTCCTCCTCTCACCATGTAGCTGTGCCCTCTAGTGTTGGACATCAAGCTTAGGCAGGTGGGACTAGTGTAGCTGGGACATGTTGGCCAGTGTGGGCAAGTTGGGCCGAAGGGCCTGTTTCCACACTGTATCACTCTATGACTCTGATTCTAAGGAGAGTGGGTGACACGACTCACGTCGTAGCGGCCTCTGCAGTCCATTTGTCTTTTTGTTATTTTTTGTCCCGTTTTAATGTAGTTTTTATTATTTTTTTGATGGGGTGTGTGTGTGTGTGTGTGTGTGTGTGTGTGTGTGTGTGTGTGTGTGTGTGTGTGTGTGTGTGTGTGTGTGTGGGGGGAAACTTTTAAAATATTTCCCCTGCACGGAGAACCCGACCTTTTCCCTGTCGGGTCTCCGTTGTCGTTGGGGCTGCAACGTGGAGCGGCCTCCAGCAGGAACGATCTGGGGCTCCAGTCACGGAGCTGCGGAGCTACTCACCATCGTAGAGCTGGCCGAGTCCGGAGCGGGTGGAGCTGTGGTGGTGCGCTGCTGTGACCCGACCCCCGGAGATTCGGAGGCTCCAACCGCAGGTCTGGCAGACTGTAATATCGGGAGCCCGCGGGTCCCTGGTGGGAGACCGCTTTTCGAGGCTTCTGCAATGGCGACTTCTCCCGCTCCAGAAGCGGGGTCGAGGATGACCTGGAGCGGGGCCTTACATCATCGCCCCGCGCGGCTTCAACGGCTGCAGGACTTTGTTAGCGCCCGCCGGGGCCTCCAACAACAAGACCAGGAGCGTGGCCTTGCATCACCCGGCGCGGCGTTAATGGCTGCGGGACAATTGCCATCGCCTGCCGGGGGCTTTGACTCTGACATTGGGGGGGGAGAGGGGAGTGCAGGGGAGAGATAAGACTTTGCCTTCCATCACAGCGAGGAGGAGATGCTCTGTGATGGATGTCTGTGTAAATTGTGTTGTGACTTGGGTCTTTTTTTTCATGTGTGTATGACTGCAGAAACAACATTTCATTTGAGCCTCTATAAGGTTCAAGTGACAAATAAATGGTATTGTGTGTATTGTAATGCCTTTTAAGGGTTGTAACACTAGCTGCCGCCACTACCTCATCAGGCAGATATTCACCACCATCTGCAAGGAAAAACTATTGCCTCATATCTTTAGATTTCTCCTCTCTCCCCTTAAATTTGAGCCCTCTAGTGCTGGACTCACCGGTCAAGCAAATAGAGATTCTGACTATTAAGCAGTAGAAACAAAGAACTGCAGATGCTGGTTTATACCAAAGATTGGCTACAACTCGGAACAAGTCTGAAGAATAATAATAATAATAATAATAATAATAATAATAATAATAATAATAATAATAATATCTTTTATTGTCATTGCACATAAGCGCAACGAGATTTGGTATGCAGCTTCCAACCGATGTCATAACATAGAAACGTTAAATATATTTAAGTCTAAAATAGATGTTTTTTTAGCTGCCAAGGGGATAAGGGGCTACGGGGAGAGGGCAGGGATATGGACCTAGGTATGGTTAGTATAGTAAGACCTGAGTGATCTCCTGGACAAGTGTCGATCGCCTGGATTGGGGTCGGAGAGGAATTTCCCGGATTTTTTTCCCGAATTGGACCTGGGTTTTTATCCGGTTTTTTGCCTCCCCCAGGAGATCACGCGGTTCTTGGGGTGGAGAGGGGTGATAGCGGTATAAAGGGGAGGGTAGTGTCTTGTGTTCTGTGTCTTGTGTCTACTGTTTGTGGGTAAGTGTGTCTGTTTAGTGTTCAGCCATGAACGAATGGCAGTGCGGGCTTGACGGACCTGGTGGTCTACTCTCGCACCTACTTTCTATGTTTCTATGTTTCTATAAATAACTAATAAAATTTGGATTTAGATATCCCGAGAACATGGATTGTGAAAAGAACAGTAAAACAGACAAAACAGTTCAACAGAAGGGTCCCGACCCAAAACATCACCTATCCTTTTTCTCAAGAAATGCTGCCTGACCCGCTGAGTTATTCCAGCACTGACTATTAATCCCATCTCTGCCTCTCATCATTTTTAAATTATCAGGATAACAACAGTTTCCATGTAGAGAGGAATCCTAACGCCAGGTCTCTCCCCCTTCAGCAGAGAGTTCTGGCGACTCACTAACTTCTGGGGGAAATATTTCCGCAATTACTCTCTAGTCCCTCTGCCAATCACTTCCTTCTTCCCTTCCCTCCCGCACCACCCCCTCCCCGGGCACTTTCCGTTGCAACCGCAAGAAATGCAACACCTGTCCCTTCACCTCCCCCCTCGACTCCATTCAAGGACCCAAGCAGTCGTTCCAGGTGCGACAAAGGTTCACCTGTATCTCCTCCAACCTCATCTACTGCATCCGCTGCTCTAGATGTCAGCTGATTTACATCGGGGAGACTAGCGTAGGTTGGGCGATCGTTTCGCCGAACACCTCCGCTCAGTCCGCAATAACCTACCTGAACTCCCGGTGGCTCAGCACTTCAACTCCCCCTCCCATTCCCAATCCGACCTCTCTGTCCTGGGTCTCCTGCATTGCCAGAGTGAGCAACAGCGGAAATTGGAGGAACAGCACCTCATATTCCGTCTGGGGACCTTGCGTCCGGATGGCATTAACATTGAATTCTCCCAATTTTGCTAGCCCTTGCTGTCTCCTCCCCTTCCTTAACCCTCTAGCTGTCTCCTCCCACCCTCCCATCCGCCCGCCCTCGGGCTCCTCCTCCTCCTCCCCTTTTCCTTCCTTCTTCCCACCCCCCATCAGTCTGAAGAAGGGTTTCGGCCCGAAACGTCGCCTATTTCCTTTGCTCCATAGATGCTGCTGCACCCGCTGAGTTTCCCCAGCAATTTTGTGTACCTTCGATATTCCAGCATCTGCAGTTCCTTTTTGAACACTTCCTTCTTCTTGTTGTGACCACTTTTCCAAGGGAAACAGGCCCTTTGTATTTTCCCTATCGAGCTGCCCCCCACCCCCCACAGTTTCCTGTTTGAAAGACAGCTACCCCCATCATAAACCCTAACCTTCCCCATAGATATAATTTGCCAGTCCATTCACAATGTCAACATTCACAAACCTTCTCCCGCATTCTCTGTAAATAAGGAATTCATTGCCACAGACGGCTGTGGAGGCCAGGTCAATGGATATTTTTAAGGCAAAGATAGATAGAATCTTGATTAGGACGGATGTCAGGGGTTATAGGGAGAAGGCAGGAGAATCGGGTTGAGCGGGAAAGATAGATCAGCCATGATTGAATGGCAGAGTAGACTTGATGGGCCGAATGGCTCATAGAACGTATGAACTTAACCTCTCCAGCCCACCACCTCAGTGAAATGGCACCAAACATGGCGGCCTTATACACAAATTAATTTAACTATGAAATGTTCAGATATGACAATAAATGTCCATTAAATCACTGCTCCTTCCTCTCCTCAGTATACACATCTCCCATCTTTGAGTCTCCCATTTCCATGTTTTCTCCTCTTTCCCCTCCCCCAGTCTCCTTCCACCCTCTGGCTTTACATTCCACTCTCCTCTCCTCACCTGACCATTTTATTTCTCCTTTTCACCTCCAACCTTTGTCATTATCTCCATCCATCTGCCAATCACCTCCTCTAACCTATATCCACCCATCACTTGCCAGGCTGTCCCATCTCCCTCTCTTTTCCAGCTTTCTCTACCCCCCCCCCCCCCCACCCCAACTGCCCCCAACTCCAATCAGTCTGAAGAAGGTCCCATGTCTGTCCATTCCCTCCATGGATGCTGCCTGATCTCAGGCACTTTGTTCAAGATTACAGCATTTGCAGTGTCTACGTCTTGATCTCTCCACTGTTAGCAGCCCCACCTTGGCAGCAAGATCTCAAATTCTCGCCCTGATCTGCTACCCCCTCTCTCCTCCATTAAGATAGGACTTAAAGCCAATCTCATCGACCAAAGTCGTCACCTGCCTGACACCTTTTTCAGCACCTCAGTGTCAATATTAATCTAATAGGTCTATTGAGAAGCACCTTGGGACCAATTCTATTCCGATTCCAACAAGTAAATGGAGCTTTCCTCCAAGACAGGGGCCATCTTGGGGTAAACAACAAAACCAAGGCCTCGTTTGATTACCTAACCGACACTTCAGGTGAGAAAGGGGGAATATTCACCCAAAATCAGACAAAGGGCACTGCAGATGGGTTTTAAGAGTTAACATCAAGGTGGTATTTGAACTTTTTTTTTGCAGGCTCCATTAAGCAAACATTTTGGACCATGTTGTCCGATTTGCAGTTGCACTAGCTTGTTGCCGTGGCAATGAGTGGGCTCCAATAGCTTAGTTGCTAAGAGACCACCATTGTAGATGAGTAACAAACATGTAAAAAAAAACCAAGAACCTCCACTTGGAAAAGGGTGGGCGGTGAGGAAAGAATCTCACTCTATCCAAGCAACCATTTAGCAAATACAAAAATCGGGACATGCCCAAATTCAGTCAAGCTGAATTTGATGCGAGGGGAGACGTCTATCTGTCCGTGCAAACACGCTCGCTTTGACATCACCAGTCTAACGTCACAACACTAACGAACAATGATGTGACCAACTAACACACAGCAAGAGTCCACTGACATCAAATGTGATAATCACCATATCATTACTCTCTAACTATTAATTCAGATAAAGATTGTTTCAATCAATAGGGGGGATGCGGGAGCTCTATTCTGGGACGGAGGCGTGAATTTGTTGCCTACCCTGGGGAGAAATGGGAGGGTGAGGGGGTCCTTAGGTTGGCACCTTAGGGTAGTCACTTAGATAAGGTGGTTTGCCCTCATCGCCCATCGCACAGTGCGACACTCCCTCAGACCGCCCCTCACATAGTGCGGCGCTCCCACCATCCTTGTCAAGTCAAGTCAAGTTTATTTGTCACATAACACATACGAGATGTGCAGTGAAATGAAAAGTGGCAATGCTCGCGGACTTTGTGCAAAAAGACAGACAAACAAACAACCAAACAAACAGAATGTAACAGAATGTAATGTGTCTTTGGACGCCCTGTGTGTGGGGAAGAGGGCAGGGCTGAAGATATCAGGGTTGGGTTTCTCCTAGGCCTGGCCAAGTTGGCCATCGGCTAGTCACGACGCCAAGCGGAAGAGACTGCCCCTTTTCCGGGGTTACGTCCGCGCCCGGGTGGGACTAGAGAGGGACTACATGCTGTCCATGGGCTCCCTGGGGGGTTTCCGTGACCACTGGAGGCCGCGGGGGGTGGAATGTATCCTCAGTAAAGGTGGGGTAATAGTAGTTTGAGAATATTTGTTTTACTTGTGTTGTGGTGGTGGGTTTCTTTTGAATAACTTAGTATTGTACATTTTATTGTAAATAGGTTGAGTAAAAAAAAGTGCAGTGCTCCCTCCCCTCGCACAGTGCAGCGCTCCCTCAGTGTTGCCCCCCCCTCAGTATTGCCCCCCCCCCCCCACAGTGCAGCGCTCCCTCACATAGAAACATAGAAATTAGGTGCAGGAGTAGGCCATTCGGCCCTTCGAGCCTGCACCGCCATTCAATATGATCATGGCTGATCATCCAACTCAGTATCCCGTACCTGCCTTCTCTCCATACCCTCTGATCCCCTTAGCCACAAGGGCCACATCTAACTCCCTCTTAAATATAGCCAATGAACTGTGGCCTCGACTACCCTCTGTGGCAGAGTGTTCCAGAGATTCACCACTCTCTGTGTGAAAAAAGTTCTTCTCATCTCGGTTTTAAAGGATTTCCCCCTTAACCTTAAGCTGTGACCCCTTGTCCTAGACTTCCCCAACATCGGGAGCAATCTTCCTGCATCTAGCCTGTCCAATCCCTTAAGAATTTTGTAAGTTTCTATAAGATCCCCTCTCAATCTCCTAAATTCTAGAGAGTATAAACCAAGTCTATCCAGTCTTTCTTCATAAGACAGTCCTGACATCCCAGGAATCAGTCTGGTGAACCTTCTCTGCACTCCCTCTATGGCAATAATGTCCTTCCTCAGATTTGGAGACCAAAACTGTACGCAATACTCCAGGTGTGGTCTCACCAAGACCCTGTACAACTGCAGTAGAACCTCCCTGCTCCTATACTCAAATCCTTTTGCTATGAAAGCTAACATACACACCCACCCCTCCCCTCCCACAGTGCGGAGCTACCTCATCCCCACCCCTCCCCTCGCACAGTGTAGCACTACCTCACTGCCCCTCCCACAGTGCAGCGCTCCCTCACACCCACCCCTCCCCCCCCACAGTGCGGCGCTCCCTCAGTGTTGCCCCCCCCCTCAGTATTGTTCCCCCTCCCCAGCTAACAGTGCAACTCGACAACAGGACATTCGACACCAAGGCTCGGACAGCCTTGTATTTAAGGGGCAGCACAGTGACGCGGCGCTAGAGACCCGGTCCGATCCCGACTACGATAGTTTGTACATTCTCCCTGTGACCACATGGGTTTCTCCGGATGCTCCGGTTTCCACCTAAATTCCAAAGACGTGCAGGATTTGTAGGTTAATTGGCTTCTGTAAATTGCCACTAGTGTGTAGGACGCAACACTGGGATAACGTAGAACTAGTGTACAGATGATCGATGGTCAGCATGGTCTCGGTGGGCCGAAGGGCCTGTTTTCATGCTATATCTCTAAACTAAACTTCCTGAAGATTTAAGACTTGCCTCAACTTTGACCACTTTTAAAATAAGACTGAAAACTTTTATGTTTACTTTAGCTTTCAGCTAAATCTTAACTACATTGCACTTTTAACTTTTGCACTTTTTAGAATGCATTTTTAATTTTGCTTTTCTTTTCTTTTAGTTCTTCTATTTTATTTCATTTTATTATTTCATTTATTGTATGACATGTCTTTATGTGAAGCACTTTGAGTCTGCCTCGTGTATGAAATGTGCTATATAAATAAAGTTGCCTTGCCTTGCCTAAACTAAATTAGACAGATGACTGAGAGCTTGGAAAAAGACTGAGATTTCAAGAAGTCTGAAGAAGGTTCTCGACCCGAAACATCACCCATTCCTTCTCTCCAGAGATGCTGCCTGTCCCACCGAGTTACTCCAGCTTTTTGTGAGATTTCAAGCACTGGCTTAAAAACTACAAAGACATGGAACATTACAGATTGAACTGATCAAGAGGCCAGTATTGATTGTGCTTCTGGTTGCTCCATTATCGAAACCATGTGGAGGCTTTGGAGAGCTTACAGAAGATGTTTACCAGAATAATGCCTTGATTAGAGGCAATTAGCCATAAGGAAAAGTTGGACACACTTGGATTGTTTTATGTGGAGCATCAGAGGCTGAGGAGAGACCTGATAGAACCTGATAGAAATGACAGAGAACCAGTGGATGTGGTGTATTTGGACTTTAGAAAAGATTCTTCGAAGCACCTACTGGAAAGGGTAGGAGCAAGCGTAATTGAAGGGAATATAGAATGATGGATTGAGGCTCAATTAACCGGTAGACAATGAGGAGTGGGAATGACAATAGACAATAGGTGCAGGAGTAGAGGCCATTTGGCCCTTTGAGCCAGCACCACCATTCAATGTGATCATGGCTGATCATCCCCAATCAGTACCCCGTTCCTGCCTTCTCCCCATGTCCCCTGACTCCACCATTTTTAAGAGTCCTATCTAGCTCTCTCTTGAAAGCATCCAGAGAACCTGCCTCCACCACCCTCTGAGGCAGAGAATTCCACAGACTCACCACTCTCTGTGAGAAAAAGTGTTTCCTCGTTTCCGTTCTAAATGGCTTACTCCTTATTCTTAAACTGTGTGTGGCCCCTGGTTCTGGACTCCCCCAACATCGGGAACATGTTTCCTGCCTCCAGCGTGTCCAAACCCTTAACAATCTTATACGTTTCAATAAGATACCCTCTCATCCTTCTAAACTCCAGAGTGTACAAGCCCAGCTGCTCCATTCAATCAGCATAGAATGAACCAGGTCCTTTTGAGTTTGGCAGACTGTAATAATTGGGGTATGGTAACATTCAGCACTTGGGCCCCAGTTACTCATGTCAACGATTTGGCTAAAGAGACCAATTATCCAGGTTTGCTGATGGCAAGACTGGAATGTGAATAAAAAGTGAAAATCATCCATTGTAGTAACACAACCACCACTTGGCACGCAGGAAAATGCTAACTAGTTTTTAAATAGTGCGACCACATTTCTGTGCTGTACGAATCTATAATTCAAAAGGAATGTCAGAATGACAAACAACCATCTCCATTATATCTCAGTACGAATGACAAAAATAAACCAATACCAATGCCATTAGACTTCATTGAAACATACTAAATTAGTTTTGGACTTGACCAGATAAATGGAGAGTATTTTCAAATAAGGGATCAATTATTTTTAGATTGAAATTAATTTCTCCATTCACTGGTGACATTGTGGAATTTTCGATTCCCGAGCAGGGGAGGATCTATCACTAATTGAATTAAACTCTCAGTCTGAAGAAGGGGCTCGTCCCAAAACGTCACCCATTCCTTCTATCCAGAGATGCTGCCTATCCCGCTGAGTTACTCCAGCTTTCCAACTTTTTGTGTCCATCTTCGGTTACCCATTCCTTCTCTCTAGAGATACGGCCTGACCCGCTGCGTTTAAACCAGCATTTTGCTTTTATCTTCGGTTTAAACCAGCATCTGCAGTTCCTTTCTACACATACAATACAATATAGAAACATAGAAACATAGAAATTAGGTGCAGGAGTAGGCCATTCGGCCCTTCGAGCCTGCACCGCCATTCAATATGATCATGGCTGATCATCCAACTCAGTATCCCGTACCTGCCTTCTCTCCATACCCTCTGATCCCCTTAGCCACAAGGGCCACATCTAACTCCCTCTTAAATATAGCCAATGAACGCCTCGACTACCCTCTGTGGCAGGGAGTTCCAGAGATTCACCACTCTCTGTGTGAAAAAAAGTTATTCTCATCTCGGTTTTAAAGGATTTCCCCCTTATCCTTAAGCTGTGACCCCTTGTCCTGGACTTCCCCAACATCGGGAGCAATCTTCCTGCATCTAGCCTGTCCAACCCCTTAAGAATTTTGTAAGTTTCTATAAGATCCCCTCTCAATCTCCTAAATTCTAGAGAGTATAAACCAAGTCTATCCAGTCTTTCTTCATAAGACAGTCCTGACATCCCAGGAATCAGTCTGGTGAACCTTCTCTGCACTCCCTCTATGGCAATAATGTCCTTCCTCAGATTTGGAGACCAAAACTGTACGCAATACTCCAGGTGTGGTCTCACCAAGACCCTGTACAACTGCAGTAGAACCTCCCTGCTCCTATACTCAAATCCTTTTGCTATGAAAGCTAATATAATACAATACAATACGGTTTTATACGGTAATGAATTGACATTAGAGTATTCAGTGCTTGTGGGACCAGATCAAGAAAATGGTGTTGAAGGAGAATATCACCCATTATTGGTCAGCAGCGCAGGATGGAGGGACGGAATGGCCGACTCCTATTCAGATTTATAGAAACATAGAAAATAGGTGCAGGAGTAGGCCATTCGGCCCTTCGAGCCTGCACCGCCATTCAATATGATCATGGCTGATCATCCAACTCAGTATCTCGTACCTGCCTTCTCTCCATACCCCCTGATCCCCTTAGCCACAAGGGCCACATCTAACTCCCTCTTAAATATAGCCAATGAACTGTGGCCTCAACTACATTCTGTGGCAAAGAATTCCACAGATTCACCACTCTCTGTGTGAAAAATGTTTTTCTCATCTCTGTCCTTAAAGACTTCCCCCTTATCCTTAAACTGTGTGACCCCTTGTCCTGGACTTCCCCAACATCGGGAACAATCTTCCTGCATCTAGCCTGTCCAACCCCTTAAGAATTTTGTAAGTTTCTATAAGATCCCCTACTCAATCTTCTAAATTCTAGCGAGTACAAGCCGAGTCTATCCAGTCTTTCTTCATATGAAAGTCCTGACATCCCAGGAATCAGGCTGGTGAACCTTCTCTGTACTCCCTCTATGACAAGAATGTCTTTCATCAGATTAGGAGACCAAAACTATTCTTCTGCATCAAGTCTCTCCTCCTTCCTCCCGTCAGGTCCAGCTTTGAAAGATTCTGTTGAACTTGCTCCCACCACCATTCCCCTTCATTCTCCTGAATCCCTGTCGTTAAACCATCTTCCAGTGGAAGAGTTTAATTCTTGGCCGAGCAACGCCACTGAATCTCCCATAAACCTCAGCTCCTCGAAGGCGAGCCCCAGTTGCAAGCCGGTGGACAACCTCAGGAAGGGAAATGGGGAAGATGAGAAACAAAAAATGCGAATGGTCGTAGAACCTTCATCCAAACAAAATAAATCAACAAGGAATTCTGTCGTGCAAAACCGATCGAGAGCAATTATTTTTTTTTTTCCCTTAACACAAAATCGTGGTAATATCACCTTAAAATGCCAAGCTGCTTCTCGAGAGAGATGTTAGCAATGCAACTGCATCCAACTTATTATTATTCAAGTGTACATTCAGCAAATACAAAATGTACATGTCTCTAATGAGTGAAAACTTTAGCTCCAGAATCATTATTGCAAAGAGACAGACCATTCAGCCCATCATCGTACCAGCAGCGAATAACTTCACATAACATCAGGCAATCATTATAACAGTGGCATCTTTATCTACAATACACCCGATCACTCGTGGCGACCAGTGATCACAGAAGGCTCCATACTCCCATTGGACACCGCGTATGTGTTCCCTCTCCAGGGACACGCGAGCACGGACGAGGCCCGAAAGAGGGACAGGCAGCCGACTCTGCTGTGACCATTGACTACCTGCTGCCTGGACCCACGAATGGCTATCTTGGCCAAGCCCAGGAGTAGACCGACAGGGAAACTCTACCCCCCCTCCCGACCCTCCCCCCTCTGTACCGGGTGACCAAAGATCATGAGCGTGGGGCTAAAGTGCAGCCAAAACTTGATGAGTAGCCCCTTCAGATAGTCGTACAGGGGCAGCAACCTCCCCCAGGAGTGTGTGACGGGACAGTGCAGAGGGAGCTTGACTCTGTATCTGTCCCGCTTAAGAACGGAAACCTCTGGAGACTTTGCGCCCCACCCAAGGTTTCCGTGCGGTTCCCGGAGGTTTTTGTCAGTCTCCCTACCTGCTTCCAATACCTGCAACCTCTGGCAACCACCTGCAACCTCCAGGAACCACACGGAAACCTTGGGTGGGGCGCAAAGTCTCCAGAGGTTTCCATTCAGGTTTCCTAAGTGGGACAGGGGCATAACCCTCCATCCTGCCCCTGTTGATGGATCATGCCTGTGCATCAACATTTTAGGGACGACAGATGGCACAATGGGCTAAGTGTTCGGCTGGCAACCGGAAGGTAGCCGGTTCGAATCCCGCTTGGAGTGCATACTGTCGTTGTGTCCTTGGGCAAGACACTTCACCCACCTTTGCCTGTGTGTGAATGTGTGTGAGTGACTGGTGGTGGTCGGAGGGGCCGTAGGCGCAGATTGGCAGCCACGCTTCCGTCAGTCTGCCCCAGGGCAGCTGTGGCTACAGAAGTAGCTCACCACCACCGAGTGTGACTGGGGAGTGAATGAATAATGCGATGTAAAGCGCCTTGAGTATTAGAAAGGCGCTATATAAATCCCATCCATTATTATTATTATTATCAAACATTTACTGATCCTAGTTGCTAGTGCTTGTTAGAATTTTATAGCGGGAGGTTTACCAACAACATTTTAACTTAAGATTTTTTTTTTGGCGATGTTTGAATAAAGTTAATTTAAAATGACAAAAAATTAATCGGGTTTGGAGATCATGGCCAAAAGAATCCAGTCCTGCAATGTATTATTATCCTCTGCACTATTTCATAAACCTCCTCGATTGCTACCATCTGCACATTTATGACATTTTACTCCACAAATCCACACACACGCCATTAATATGTAAATGACGTATTAACCCCAGCATTGACCCCCAAGGTGTCTATCATTTTCCAATCAGAAACTTTAGCACTTTGAGTTTAAAATTTGTTTGTACATTTTTGGAATGCATTGCTCTAGATCACAACAGTGTTCAAATCTGTACAGAGAATCTGAATAATTGTAAACATTTTAATGTTTGAATATATCTTGTTAATGCCAATGGTTCAATGGTTCTAGTATTATCACGTGTACCAAGGTATAGAGAGATCAATAAGATTATTGGTGACATTAGGAGAAGGGTCTGGACGCAAAACAACACATATATAGGATGTGGGAGGAAACCAGAGCACCCCAAGAAAACTCACACAGTCACAGGGTACAAACTCACAGCAGTATATGGCCCCTGGTTCTGGACTCCCCCAACATCGGGAACATGTTTCCTGCCTCTAGTGTGTCCAAGCCCTTAACAAAGTTATATGTTTCAATGAGATACCCTCTCATCCTTCGAAACTCCAGAGTGTACAAGCCCAGAGGAAACAGGCCCTTTGGCCCAATTTGTCCACGCTGGCCAACATGTCCCAACTATACTAGTCCAACCTGCCCGCGTTTGGTCCATATCCCTCCAAACCTGTTCAAAGTAAAATAGATATCCCCTTCCTTAACCCTCTAGCTGTCTCCTCCCACCCTCCCATCCGCCCGCCCTCGGGCTCCTCCCCCTCCTCCCCTTTTCCTTCTTTCACCCACCCCCCATCAGTCTGAAGAAGGGGTTCGGCCCGAAACGTCGCCTATTTCCTTCGCTCCATAGATGCTGCTGCACCCGCTGAGTTTCCCCAGCAATTTTGTGTACCTTCCCTCCAAACCTGTCCTATCCATGTACTGATCAGATAAATGTAAACTCGTATAAAAAGCAGAGCAAGAAGGGAGAGAGTTTAGAGGATAGGTAAACAGATTGCACAGGGATTCAGAATTCAATGAAACAGAGGTGAATAAATCCCATGGCAGATCATTCTGCTTTAGCTGCAGGATGATATATATGGGGGAGAGGGGAGTTGGTCAGGTTAGGCACTCATATCTTCCACCAAGAACCACAATTACTGACTGTCCTTGGGTATTCATGGGAGTCGGTGCAATGAATCATCCCATTGTGCTTAGTCTGAATGGAGATGGGTGACAGATGCCCCTCGAGCCCACGCTACTGAGGTTACCAGGACAGCTTTTAATGCATCATTGGTTTTATGTAACTATCCAGCACTTACAGCATCCGGCTGCAAAAAGCCGTCCTCCTCACTGCCGGGGAGGAATTCACTCAAGAATCCTGTGCCCGCAGCTGACAAAGTTCTCTTTTAAAATGTGCAAGAAGGAACTGCAGGTGTTGGTTTAAACCGAAGATAGACACAAAGAGCTGGAGTAACTCAGCCGGGACAGGCAGCACATCTGGAGAGAAGGAAGGGGTGATATTTTGGGTCGAGACAGGTCTGAAGAAGGGTCTCGATTCGACCCGGAGTCACCCATCCCTTCTCTCCAGAGATGCTGCCTGTCTCGCTGAGTTACTCCAGCTATTTGTGTCTATCTCAAAGTTCTCTTTCAAAATTGGTACTGAGACTTTATTTTGCTTTTAGCTTATAAAATTGGATTATTGCCTCAGGCGGTGAGAGGAGCAAAAGGAGTCAGAGTGTCACAGAGCTATACAGCATGGAAACAGGCCCTTTGACCCATATCGTCTGTGCCAAGCAAGTGCCTGACTAAGCTAATCTCACCTGTCTGTACCTGGCTCATATCACTCCACTCCTGTACGTGCACCTGTACAAGTGTCTTTTACTAATCATTATCGTACCTCCTCTACCACTTCCTCTCCAGCTCATTCCATAAAAGTGTCACCTTGTGTGATAGTTGCCCTTCAGGTCACTTTAAAACCTCCCCCCCCTCTCAATTTAAACCTATGCCTTCTAGTTTTACACTTCCCTACCTTGGAGAAAGGACTGTGGCTATTTGCATTATAAAATTATGATGGGCATCAAAAAACTCTTTAATGGCACCCCCCAGCCCCCTAGGCTCTAGCGAAAAAACTCTAGCCTGTAGTCTCTCCTAATAACTCAAACCTTCCAGAGCCAGAAACATTTTCATAAAGATAGACACAAAATGCTGGAGTAACTCATGTCTTGTATGGTTGTAACATGATGTTCCGACTCTTGTACTCAATATCATGACTGATGCCAAAACTCCTTCACCAAACTGTATACCAAACTGTGTTGCCGTTGCCATGGAACTAAGTACCTGCACTCCATTGACTCTCTGCTCAACAGCACTTCCTAAGGCTTTACCACGTACCATGCGAGTCCTGCCCTGGTCTGTCTAACCAAAATGCAACATCTCACATTTATCTCAATAGACAATAGACAATAGGTGCAGGAGTAGGCCATTCGGCCCTTCGAGCCAGCACTGCCATTCAATGTGATCATGGCCGATCATCCCCAATCAGTACCCCGTTCCTGCCTTCTCCCCATATCCCCTGACTCCGCTATCTTTAAGAGCCTTATCTAGCTCTCTCTTGAAAGCATCCAGAGAACCGGCCTCCACCGAGGCAGAGAATTCCACAGACTCACCACTCTCTGTGTGAAAAAGTGTTTTTTCGCCTCTGTTCTAAATGGCTTACTCCTTATTCTTAAACTGAGTGTGTGGCCCCTGGTTCTGGACTCCCCCAACATCGGGAACATGTTTCCTGCCTCTAGCGTGTCCAAACCCTTAACAATTTTATATGTTTCAATGAGAACACCTCTCATCCTTCTAAACTCCAGAGTGTACAAGCCCAGCTGCTCCATTCTCTCAGCATATGACAGTCCCGCCATCCCGGGAATTATCCTCGTAAACTCAATTCAATTCCATCAACTGTTCGTCATCCCATTGGCTCAACTAATCAAGAACCTGTGGCAATCGTAGATAACCTTCCTCTCGGTCCACTATACCCCAATTTTAGTGTAATCTGCAAATTTACTAACTTTGCCACCGACCTTCTCATCAAACTGTTAATATCAATAACAAACAGCAGTGGACACAGCACGGGTCAAGAGTCAAGAGTTTTATCATCATGTGTCCCGGAGAGAATAATGACATTCTTACTTGCAGCAGCACAACACAATATGCAAACATTATACATTGTAAACAATATAATAAACGAGGGAGAAAAGAGTTCAGGGTCCATGTAACACTCCACTGTTACAGCCACCCTCTGTTTCCTGCCTTCAAGCCAATTTTGTATTCAATTTTGTAGCTCAATCTGGGTCCCATGTAATCTAGTAATCTAACCTTCCAGATCAACAGAGCATGCGGTACCTTGTCAAAGGCCTCACTGAAGTCCACGCAGTCTACAGCACTGCCCTCAGGAAGGGAGGGGGAAGAGCAAGGGAGAGAGAGAGAGAGAGAGAGAGAAAGGGAACACTTAAAAAAAGTGGAAAGGAGGCAGAGGACGAGGAAGGGGGATGGAGGAAGAGGAAGGGATGAAAGTAAAAAGAGAGGGAAGGGTGGAGAGAGGGGAGAAATGGGGAAAGGGAGAGAAGTGGTGATGGAGATGGATGAGAGGGAGGAAGGGGTAGACAAGAGATGTGCGTTTAACTCATTCTTTTGCTGCCCTGGGAGTGTGCGAAGGATAGAAATATTTTTAGATGAATCTGCAGCTTTGAAATGCACCCCATGCAGCCGGCCACTGTTGTTTGGTGGAGAAACCTTTGGGTGGCTACGATGATTGTGGAGGTGTGCAATGTGCATCCACGGTGACCCTGCCAGAGTACACTGCGTCCTTATTATAGTTAACCTTCTCGTGGTGACTCACAGCAACAGCTCGTAGCCCCCTGGGCAACGACAGCGTCACCAGGCCTGCTGAGACCTCACCGCCCAGTCATTCAAAGGGAATGACTAATTAACCATAGGTACACCACCTGCCGGAATAATGCATCTCAAACTCTCAGGTGCACCAGAGAAGAATGGCGGAGCGTGTGAAACTCTCAGCGAGTGTCAGCTTCAAGCCCCAGGGGCACCAGCTGCCCGAGGCATATCATCTTGCACAGGAACAGGCCCTTCAGCCCACAAGGTCGGTGCTGAACAGGATGCCAGGTTAAATTAATCTTCGAAGATGGACCGAAAGTGCTGGAGTAACTCAGCGGGCCAGGCAACATCTCTGGAGAAAAAATTTGGGTGACGTTTCAGATCAGGACCCTTCTTCAGACCTGTCTCGACCCGAAACTGGATGATCAACCATGATCATATTGAATGGCGGTGCAGGCTCGAAGGGCCGAATGGCCTACTCCTGCACCTATTTTCTATGTTTCTATGTTTCTATGAAACATCACCCATTCCTTCTCTCCAGAGATGCTGCCTGTCCCGCTGAGTTACTCCAGTTTTTTGTGTCTATCTTCAGTTTCAACCAGCATCTGCAGTTCCTTCATACGCATATACAGTTGCTGCTTCTGGTTCAGGATTCATTCACCAAAAATCAGCCAGAAAGATTTAGCCTCCCAAGTATTGTCAGCAGGTAACAATTAGAAGAAGGGACAGACCCTGTTCTTTGGTGCCTGTTTGCTGGCAACAAGACTCTGTGCAAAGTGCAACTTTACAATGCTCTGAACCACAAGGTGGGCAGGGCTCGAATCAACATAGGTCTGTCACAACAGATGGTGGCACAGTGGTGGGGCCTTCAGGAGCGGCAGGTGCCAAAATAACTAAACCAAACTGTTTGTACAGTGTGTCCAGTACAAAATGCAGGATACCATGGAATGTGGGAACATCTATCCAGAGAACTGCCTCCACTGAATCTCCTCCCACTCCCCACCCTCTACCCTCCAGTTAAATCTTCTTCAGACTCCGTAAACACTCTTGCCAATCATAGAACTATCTAATAATAATAATAATGGATGGGATTTATATAGCGCCTTTCTAATACTCAAGGCGCTTTATATCGCATTATTCATTCACTCCTCAGTCATACTCGGTGGTGGTAAGCTACTTCTGTAGCCACAGCTGCCCTGGGGCAGACTGACGGAAGCGTGGCTGCCAATCTGCGCCTACGGCCCCTCCGACCACCACCAATCACTCACACACATTCACACACATTCACACACAGGCAAAGGTGGGTGAAGTGTCTTGCCCAAGGACACAACGACAGTATGCACTCCAAGCGGGATTCGAACCGGCTACCTTCCGGTTGCCAGCCGAACACTTAGCCCATTGTGCCATCTGTCGTCCCTGTCTATCTATTCACTCAACCTCCTCACACACACCCCACAGATACTCTCCACAATCACACACTCTACCCAGGCACTGAATCTCCTCATAGAAACATAGAAAATAGGTGCAGGAGGAGGCCATTCGGCCCTTCGAGCCAGCACCGCCATTCATTGTGAACATGGCTGATCGTCCCCTATCAATAACCTGCTCCTGCCTTCTCCCCATATCCCTTGACTCCACTAGCCCCTAGAACTCTATCTAACTCTCTATTAAATCCATCCAGTGACTTGGCCTCCACTGCCCTCTGTGGCAGGGAATTCCATAAATTCACAACTCTCTGGGTGAAAAAGTTTTTTCTCACCTCAGTCTTAAATGACCTCCCCTTTATTCTAAGACTCCATATAACCATATAACAATTACAGCACGGAAACAGGCCATCTCGACCCTTCTAGTCCGTGCCGAACACATATTCTCCCCTAGTCCCATATACCTGTGCTCAGACCATAACCCTCCATTCCTTTCCCGTCCATATAACTATCCAATTTATTTTTAAATGATAAAAACGAACCTGCCTCCACCACCTTCCCTGGAAGCTCATTCCACACAGCCACCACTCTCTGAGTAAAGAAGTTCCCCCTCATGTTACCCCTAAACTTCTGTCCCTTAATTCTCAAGTCATGTCCCCTTGTTTGAATCTTCCCTACTCTCAGTGGGGAAAGCTTATCCACGTCAACTCTGTCTATCCCTCTCATCATTTTAAAGACCTCTATAAAGTCCCCCCTTAACCTTCTGCGCTCCAAAGAATAAAGCCCTAACTTGTTCAACCTTTCTCTGTAACTTAGTTGCTGAAACCCAGGCAACATTCTAGTAAATCTCCTCTGTACTCTCTCTATTTTTCATAGCCATAGACACTCTCCCCGACACGGACGCACTAAGCTTCCTCACACACCATGTGCCGTCATCAGGTTCACCAGACTGATTCCTGGGATGTCAGGACTGTCTTATGAAGAAAGACTGGATAGACTTGGTTTATACTCTCTAGAATTTAGGAGATTGAGAGGGGATCTTATAGAAACTTACAAAATTCTTAAGGGGTTGGACAGGCTAGATGCAGGAAGATTGCTCCCGATGTTGGGGAAGTCCAGGACAAGGGGTCACAGCTTAAGGATAAGGGGGAAATCCTTTAAAACCGAGATGAGAAGAACTTTTTTCACACAGAGAGTGGTGAATCTCTGGAACTCCCTGCCACAGAAGGTAGTCGAGGCCAGTTCATTGGCTATATTTAAGAGGGAGTTAGATGTGGCCCTTGTGGCTAAGGGGATCAGAGGGTATGGAGAGAAGGCAGGTACGGGATACTGAGTTGGATGATCAGCCATGATCATATTGAATGGCGGTGCAGGCTCGAAGGGCCGAATGGCCTACTCCTGCACCTAATTTCTATGTTTCTATCACAGACTCTAGCCATTTGTTGGATCTCCTCAGACAGCCCATAAACACTCTCTCCAATCATGGATTGTGTCCACTCAGGGAATGGATATTCTCTTGAATTACACCAGAGATGATTGAATCTTCTGCCATCTTCACTAGAAATCGCATCTTTTCCCACACTCCAAAGACAATCTCTTCCATCATAAGCTATATACAGATATCTATAGAGCCCACGGATATCTGCTCCTCCATTTAGTCTGCCTCTGTAAACTGTGTGTAGTCTTTCTTCAAGGTCCTTCCAGTCTACTGGATTGAGTCTGTGCACACAGGCATCTATTTGACATCTGTTTAATTTGAATGCACCCCATCATCAGTTGTCTGCGTCTGTGTGCCTGGGGTCTAGAGTGTCATTGTACCTGTGCCTCGCCACACTTGTGCAAATGACAATAAATATATGACAATATATGGTGGGCACGCAAGTGGATGCAAGAAATATTTGCAGAGGTGGGCTGCCAGTGGGTGTAAAGGTCGGGTATAAAAGTAGGAGCTGTTCGTGGGCTGTAAAACCAAGATAAGCGCATATGTGTGAATGGGACCTGCCAGCCATCAATCAACCTACACTGACGGCAGCAACTTGTCAAATTTGACTCAGTGGGTAACTCAAAGGGTTTTGAAATTAATTTATTCCAATCCAAGTATTCGTTCAACTTTGCTATTGAAGGAAAGGGTTTTTTTGGGAGGCAGTCAGAATATCTGCTGAGATTGGCACCTGCTGTTTATACCCATGTAGTCTTTGAAGCTTTCACTCTATCCATCAGCAGATCAGAATAGAAACATAGAAACATAGAAATTAGGTGCAGGAGTAGGCCATTCGGCCCTTCGAGCCTGCACCGCCATTCAATATGATCATGGCTGATCATCCAACTCAGTATCCCGTACCTGCCTTCCCTCCATACCCTCTGATCCCCTTAGCCACAAGGGCCACATCTAACTCCCTCTTAAATATAGCCAATGAACTGGCCTCGACTACCCTCTTATGAAGAAAAAAGTTCTTCTCATCTCGGTTTTAAAGGATTTCCCCCTTATCCTTAAGCTGTGACCCCTTGTCCTGGACTTCCCCAACATCGGGAGCAATCTTCCTGCATCTAGCCTGTCCAACCCCTTAAGAATTTTGTAAGTTTCTATAAGATCCCCTCTCAATCTCCTAAATTCTAGAGAGTATAAACCAAGTCTATCCAGTCTTTCTTCATAAGACAGTCCTGACAACCCAGGAATCAGTCTGGTGAACCTTCTCTGCACTCACTCTATGGCAATAATGTCCTTCGAGGGAGTGCAGAGAAGGTTCACCAGACTGTGTCTGATAAACCTGCTGCAAGTAAGAATGTCATTGTTCTATCTGGGACAGAAGACAATAAAACAATCTTGATTCTCTTGATCAGGGTCACTGCCTCTCCAGAAACGTGGCATGCGCTCAGCGCAGCCTCTTTGGCAATGCCCATACTCCTTCAGCACAGTGCTGCAACCCACTGGCCCTCCACTGTGGTGTTCCCTCAGTACTGCCCTTCTCACAGCACCACGTTCCTATTGCATCACCTCTCAGTATCTCATTCGGACATGCCATCTGGTTTTGTGCCCACTACTCTAGAATACATAGAAACATAGAAAACAGCTACCAGGAGTAGGCCATTTGGCTCTTCAAGCCAGCACCGCCATTCAATGTGATCATGGCTGATCATCCAGAATCAGTACCTCATTCCTGCTTTCTCCCCATATCCCTTGATTCCGTTAGCCCTAAGAGCCACATCCAACTCTCTCTGGAATTCATCCAGTGAGCTGGCAGAGAATTCCACAGATTCACAAGTCTCTGGGTGAAAAAGTTTTCCCTCATCTCAAACTCAAAGGAAATGGAGAGCAGGTAGAAGAATGGGGTTGAGAGGGGAAGTTAGATCAGCCATGATCAACCCGATGGGCCTAATTCTGCCCCTACAGTTTGAATCCGTCTCCCATCCCCTCCCCAACTCTTCAGCAGCAACCCCAGCATTTCTGAATCAATTCCAATGGCATTTCATTTCCTACGGGAAGCTCAAAGGGAGCGAAACATCATCCACAACATTGTCCTCATACAGGGGAGCACAAACTATATTTAATTGATACTAAACCATATTGTTTGTTTTGTTTTTGTTTTTGTCTTCTGTTTTTTTACCTTGTTTGGGATGTGTTTATTTTTGTGTGGGACTAAAGATGGAAATTAGCCACTGGCTACAATCTTGCATATTACATGCAAATGTTTTATTAATATGCACTGTCCCTAATAAAATCAAAAAAAAAAATATATTTTTTTTTATATTAGAAGTTAATACAATACAAAACAATACAGTGGCACCTAATTTTAGGTGCCAACTATGTCATACCGTAATCCATTCTATGTACAAACTCAATCATTGGGGAAGAAAATCTGTGGAATTCTCTGCCACAGAAGGCAGTTGAGGCCACAGTTCATTGGCTATATTTAAGAGGGAGTTAGATGTGGCCCTTGTGGCTAAAGGGATCAGGGGGTATGGAGAGAAGGCAGGTACAGGATACTGAGTTGGATGATCAGCCATGATCATATTGAATGGCGGTGCAGGCTCGAAGGGCCGAATGGCCTCTACTCCTGCACCTATTTTCTATGTTTCTAAACCTGGCTGTGCAACTTGAGAGTCCGTTTCCTAGCCACTACTTCACGCCTCACACATGCAGAATGTTAAATGAATAAAAAAGGTCATAAGCTCAGTTAACGTGTCCAACTGGAGGTCGACAGATTCATCCAAACACCATCTTCCTGCTCATGGCAACTCTCCACCTGCTTACTCAAAGCCTTATTTTACTTTTTAAAATATTCACTGTCAACTCACTTCCACGGTCCAGATACTGAGGCAAACAGTTCGGTTTAAAATAGATAGAAACGTCATCACATGCTCTCCAAATGCAAGCAATTTTACAGCAATGCCAGCAAATTTCAAACCATTCTTTAATATTCCTAGATTGTTTTTATAGTTACACATGATAAAATGGCACGCTTTCTATTTGGCTTCAAGGGGCAGGAAAAGGAAGTGACGTCACAGACATGGACGCACCGGGAGTGACGGACGGTTCAGGCAGGGGGAGTGACGTCACCATGCTGAGCTGAAACCAGAGAGTGACCACAGTGAAGGTGGACAAAAGTACCGGAGAAACTCAGCGGGTGCAGCAGCATCTATGGAGCGAAGGAAATAGGCAACGTTTCGGGCCGAAACCCAAAGGAAATAGGCAACGTTTCGGGTCGAAACCCGAAGGGTTCGGCCCGAAACGTTGCCTATTTCCTTCGCTCCATATAGAAACATAGAAACATAGAAATTAGGTGCAGGAGTAGGCCATTCGGCCCTTCGAGCCTGCACCGCCATTCAATATGATCATGGCTGATCATCCAACTCAGTATCCCGTACCTGCCTTCTCTCCATACCCTCTGATCCCCTTAGCCACAAGGGCCACATCTAACTCCCTCTTAAATATAGCCAATGAACTGGCCTCGACTACCCTCTGTGGCAGGGAGTTCCAGAGATTCACCACTCTCTGTGTGAAAAAAGTTCTTCTCATCTCGGTTTTAAAGGATTTCCCCCTTATCCTTAAGCTGTGACCCCTTGTCCTGGACTTCCCCAACATCGGGAGCAATCTTCCTGCATCTAGCCTGTCCAACCCCTTAAGAATTTTGTAAGTTTCTATAAGATCCCCTCTCAATCTCCTAAATTCTAGAGAGTATAAACCAAGTCTATCCAGTCTTTCTTCATAAGACAGTCCTGACATCCCAGGAATCAATCTGGTGAACCTTCTCTGCACTCCCTCTATGGCAATAATGTCCTTCCTCAGATTTGGAGACCAAAACTGTACACAATACTCCAGGTGTGGTCTCACCAAGACCCTGTACAACTGCAGTAGAACCTCCCTGCTCCTGCATCCATAGATGCGTCTGCACCCGCTGAGTTTCTCCAGCACTTTTGTCTACCTTCGATTTTCCAGCATCTGCAGTTCTTTCTTAAACAAGTGACCTCAGTGATTTGACTGGCCATTGCTCTGACATCAGTCGAGTCTGTATCAAACCCGTGCCAGCCCTGCTGTCAGAGTGTGTGGCCATTCAAATTGGCAGGAGGACCACCCTCCAGCCAACCCTTTTCTTTTCCTTGGTTTTCTTTAACCCATGTTAAGGGGTTGGACAGGCTAGATGCAGGAAGATTGTTCCCGATGTTGGTGAAGTCCAGAACAAGGGGTCACAGTTTAAGGATAAGGGGGAAATCTTTTAGGACCGAGATGAGAAAAACATTTTTTTACACAGTGAGTGGTGAATCTCTGGAATTCTCTGCCACAGAAGGTAGTTGAGG
The DNA here is from genome assembly GCF_010909765.2 of Amblyraja radiata. Taxonomy (NCBI): domain Eukaryota; kingdom Metazoa; phylum Chordata; class Chondrichthyes; order Rajiformes; family Rajidae; genus Amblyraja; species Amblyraja radiata. The sequence continues at coordinate 5,096,263 of NW_022630150.1, read as the reverse complement.
CCACACAGTTCATTGGCTATATTTAAGAGGGAGTTAGATATGGCCCTTGTGGCTAAAGGGATCAGGGGGTATGGATCCCCCTGAAGGCAGGTACAGGATAGTTGGATGATCAGTCATGATCATATTGAATGGCGGTGCAGGCTCGAAGGGCCGAATGGCCTACTCCTGCACCTATTTTCTATGTTGACCCAGATCTGTACCATATTGTACCTGCCCCGGTGGTGTATGGAGGGAGCTTTATTCTTTGTCTTACCTGTGTATTCCATGCCCTGGGAATATGTAGAGGATGCTCCACTCTATTTCTAACCTGTATGGTCTCTGCCCTGGAGTGTGGTGGGGCAGTGTAGAGGGCTTGTCTTTCTGCTTCCAACCTGTGTAGTCCCTGCCCTGGGAGTGTGTGACCGGATAGTGTGGAGGGAGTTTTACTCCTTGTCTAACTGGAGTATGTGCTGGGGCAAGTGTAGAAGGATCTAAACCTGGATTGGGGTGTAATGAAAAGATCTAGTCGACCAGACCATGCAATGAATACCAAAAGATATCCGTACCTGAATTATTTATATTTAAATTTGCTTGATTTATTGCTGAGGTGCCTTGAATGTAGATTGCCAATCCCATGTAGAGAAAATGTTAATTGTGTGCAATCAATTATTGCAGACTCAATAAATATTGACTAACTTCTATTGTTTGTTTTGGGACTTTGTGAACTTTAGTCCCAGGCCTGTTGGTGTTATTTTGGCTTCTAGCTGAGTCCTGGAAGCATTAACGAGATGATGGTCAGGTAGTGGGGGTGAGGAGAAGAAGGAAAAGAGGAAGGGGCAGAGCAGGAAGTGTAAATTGATGCAAAAACTATAATGCTGGAAGATCTCAGCAGGTCAGGCAGCATGTGCTGAGGGATGGACAGGCAACGTTTCACGTTGGGCCCTTTCTCCAGACTAATGGCGTAGAGGGAGAAAGATGAAACATACATAGAAATTAGGTGCAGGAGTAGGCTATTCGGCCCTTCGAGCCTGCACCGCCATTCAATATGATCATGGTTGATCATCCAACTCAGTATCCCGTACCTGCCTTCTCTCCATACCCTCTGATCCCCTTAGCCACAAGGGCCACATCTAACTCCCTCTTAAATATAGCCAATGAACTGGCCTCGACTACCCTCTGTGGCAGAGAGTTCCAGAGATTCACCACTCTCTGTGTGAAAAAAGTTCTTCTCATCTCGGTTTTAAAGGATTTCCCCCTTATCCTTAAGCTGTGACCCCTTGTCCTGGACTTCCCCAACATCGGGAGCAATCTTCCTGCATCTAGCCTGTCCAACCCCTTAAGAATTTTGTAAGTTTCTATAAGATCCCCTCTCAATCTCCTAAATTCTAGAGAGTATAAACCAAGTCTATCCAGTCTTTCTTCATAAGACAGTCCTGAGAGATGAAGAGATACAAAGCCTGGGAAGTGATAGGTGGATACACATGGTGGTTGGTGGAGGGGTTATGGCAGAAGTGTGGAGTAAGTGACAAAGGCTAGAGGTATAAAGGAGGCAAAAGGGTGACTGATAAGGATACAAGGTGAGTGAAACGTACAGCCATGTGAGGATTGTAGTGGAAGGAGATGGGGAGGGGGAAAGTGGGGAACACAGAGGGGATAGAGCAGGAAAAGGTGAACTGAAAGAAAGGGGTGGTGGGAGATAGGTGTTCACACCAACCAAGGAAGAGGGAGGAGAATGAGATGGGGAGGGCTGTTGTGGGGATTACTTGAAATTGGAGAATTCAATGAACTTGCTGTTGGGATTAGTTTGGTTTAATTTATAGATGTTGCATGGAAACCATGCCAACCAACAATCACCCTGAACAATAGTTCCATGTTATCCCACTTTGGCATCCTATACACCAGAGACAATTAATCTACAAATCTGCATGTCTTTGGAATGTGGGAGGTCACTGGAGCATGACCGTGTGGGTTTTCTCCGGGTGTTCCAGTTTCCTCCCACATAGAAACATAGAAAATAGGTGCAGGAGTAGGCCATTCGGCCCTTCGAGCCTGCACCGCCATTCAATATGATCATGGCTGATCATCCAACTCAGTATCCCGTACCTGCCTTCTCCCCATACCCTCTGATCCCCTTAGCCACAAGGGCCACATCTAACTCCCTCTTAAATATAGCCAATGAACTGTGGCCTCGACTACCCTCTGTGGCAGAGAGTTCCAGAGATTCACCACTCTCTGTGTGAAAAAAGTTCTTCTCATCTCGGTTTTAAAGGATTTCCCCCTTATCCTTAAGCTGTGACCCCTTGTCCTGGACTTCCCCAACATCGGGAGCAATCTTCCTGCATCTAGCCTGTCCAACCCTTAAGAATTTTGTAAGTTTCTATAAGATCCCCTCTCAATCTCCTAAATTCTAGAGAGTATAAACCAAGTCTATCCAGTCTTTCTTCATAAGACAGTCCTGACATCCCAGGAATCAGTCTGGTGAACCTTCTCTGCACTCCCTCTATGGCAATAATGTCCTTCCTCAGATTTGGAGACCAAAACTGTACGCAATACTCCAGGTGTGGTCTCACCAAGACCCGGTACAACTGCAGTAGAACCTCCCTGCTCCTATACTCAAATCCTTTTGCTATGAAAGCTAACATACCATTCGCTTTCTTCACTGCCTGCTACACCTGCATGCCTACTTTCAATGACTGGTGTACCATGACACCCAGGTCTCGCTGCATCTCTCCTTTTCCTAGTCGGCCACCATTTAGATAACATGTCAAAGACATGCAGGTTTGTGGGTTAAATGGGAGAACATGCAAACTCTGTAGTAGGGATCAAACCCGCGTCTCTGGTGCTGTGAGGCAGGAACTCTACTGTTGCTTTACTGTGCCAGCCAAAGGTTGTAAGCTACCCAAGTGGGATATGTGTCGCTCTTCCTCCAGTTAGCGGTGGAGGAGACCAAGAAGAGTGGGAATGGGAATGGGAATGGCTAGCAACAAGGAGCTCCAGCAGCCCTTGGTTTGTTCAGCTTGTTTTAACATTTATGGTTTAATTAGCTGCAGAAATAGAACTAAAGCGAGAAAGAAATGTGACAGAAAGAAAAGATTTTAAAAACTGATAAATTGAATTTTCTTTACAGAATCTATGACATGTAAAATTATGTGTGTGACTCCACACTCTCAGAATGATTTTACCAGAGAGGCTGTCAGCCCCCTCACACTAACAAATGAGTATGGAATCTGATATAGACTTCCTGTCGGAGGTTTACCTGCATTTACCTTGCAAATGCCACAGTGTAAAAGATGTTTCAAGCCGAGGCAGTCATCAGGTTGCATGTTGCGTGAAGCTAACACGACTCAGAAAGCAATAAGTGCATACTCCATTGCAGATATTACTGCCACGTTTACTCATCAAGAATACCAACACAATTACCAAGGAACTTTACATTTGCAAACAACTATTTTAATGCTCACTGTCCCCAATCATGTCTGCGCTGAGGATCCATCTTCACATCATCTCATTTCATTTAAGGCTTGGAAAGAATTATTCCCAGATTGTAAAGCAGAGGAAATTATGTATTAACTAAGCTGCTGCACATGTTGGTGGCACTGCAGGCCAATGGTCAATGGGTCATGGAGCCAGAAAAGACGGCACATGCTGCAATCTTGAGCATTCCCTACAGCCATTCAGTTATTAAACACTACAACCACAAATAAGCTGTGTACTATATAGACTATTATTGTCATTATTGTACTATTATTGTTTTGTTTTTTCTGTGTGTACATATGTGTGCGTGTATACATATATATATGTGTGCGTGTATATATATATATATATACACACGTATATACAGTATGATCTATATATATACAGTATATATGTGTATTTGTGAGTATGTGTATATATATACACACACATTGAACCTTTTTGTTTATTATATTGTTTACTAGTGTACACGTGCACGAGTAACACAGTGTACTATGTTTACATATTGTGTTGTGCTGCTGCAAGTAAGAATGTCATTGTTCTATCTGGGACTTGACCTGACTCTTGGATCTGGAGCATTGTGTTCAGGTTTGGTCACCAGGCTATAGGAAGAATGGCATTAAGCTGGGATGAGATGTCAAACCCAGGCTCAGTCTTCCTGTCCGAAGGTGAAAGTACCCCCCAACCGCTGATCGAGAGTCTGTGAATCAATTCCCATCGCACCCACCGGCCACGGTTACCTCCACCATTTCTGCTGTGATCGCTACTTTGATCGCCTGTGATCTTTTCCCAGCATAACAATGTATTGGACACCAAACATGAATGTCTGCATTTTGCTTGTTGGATTTAATTGATTAATGATCAATAGAGTGGGACTTATCAACTGTAGATGAGGTCAAGGAAAGAGCGTTGACATCGCGGCCCTGTTTCCACCAATCTTTCCACCACCACGCACAAGAAGCATAAGAAGCGCAAGACGTCATTGTATGCAGATGCCAAGAAGTGTGTTCATCTCTGGCTGAACAATTTCTAATCTTGTGATGCAGACTCGATAAGAAGATCAACTGTAGATGGGTCTCAACGGGGAGTTTTCTTGTCGCTATTTGAATCTTCTGAAACTTGTCCAGCTCCAAATTGATCAGTATATTTATCCTTGTACGTGAGTTAGCCCTGACTCAGTGGGTCCACTCACTCAAACAGCCACAATTAAGAAGCCCAATACAGCGACTTGAGAGAAATCCAATTAATTGGATAAATCGGGATAAAAGACGTAGATACTGGGAACATTGATGATGATGAAACCTGCAGATTATCACAAAGAAGCTAAAATGTTGGAGTAACTCAGCGGGTCAGGCAGCATCCCTGAAGAACATGGACAAGTGACATTAAGACCCAAAACATCAGCTGCCAACATTCTCCAGAGATCCTGCCTGACGCCTTTTACTTCAGCACTTTGTGTCTATCTTTGGTATTAACCAGCATCTGCACTTCATTTGTTATTATATCATAAAGAACCCATCCGGTTCACTCATATCCTTAAAAGAAAATATTTCACCTACACCTAGTCTAGCTCGAATGCGGCTCCAATGTGGGAGACTCTGAACTGTTCTCTGAAATGGCCCAGAGAGCTACTCAAGTCAAGGAATCAGTAGGGAAGGACAATGAATGTTGGGGGTGGTCACATATAGAGTCACCCAGTGGGATGCTGCTCTAGAAATGCATCACACAACTTGACACAGTGCAAACATTAACCAGGGATAAAGATACATCGTGCCTATTTCCACCAGCATTGATGTCTTTTGGGAAATTCCCCCAGACTTGTAGAGTCAGAGTTAGACAACTGCCCTCCGTACAATGACACACGTTTTGTCCAGCTACAGCAATCCCAGGGGGCCACATTCAACCTGCGGTCTCTACCTATGCTCGTGACCCTGATCTCCTGGAGGTGACTCCATGAGAGGAATAGATCGGGTAGATGCACAGAGCCTCTTGCCCAGAGTAGGGGAATTGCGGACCAGAGGACATAGGTTCAAGGAAAAGGGGAAAAGATTTAATAGGAATCGGAGGGGCAACTTTTTTACACAAAGGGTGGTGGGTGTATGGAACAAGCTGCTGGATGAGGTAGTTGAGGCTGGGACTATCCCAACGTTTAAGAAACAGTTAGACAGGTACATGGATAGGACAGGTTTGGGGGGATATGGACCAAGCGCAGGCAGGTGGGACTAGTGAGGCTGGGACATGTTGGCAAGTTGGGCCGAAGGGCCTGTTTCCAAACTGTATCACTCTTATGACAACTAAGCGAATATCATTCCAGCTCAGTACCACTGATCACCACCACGTGACAGTTTGCTGCGCACATCTGCATCAAGGAGGTCACCAAAACTGCACAAACAGGGAGAGAAGACGTTTGAAGAAGGGTCCAATTTGTCTGTTCATTTCCCTCCACAGGTACTGCCTAACCCGCTGAGTTCCTCCAACAATTTGTTTTTATCTGTGACAAGACGCTGTGTTTGTCCTTTAACCTACAAAACCAGGTAGAACAGGCAAGAGATTTTCCTACATTGCTGGCCTTTCCAGACTGCACCTACTCATGGCTTTGCAATGACCACCTTGGTAACCTCCTGCCAAGACTGCTTGGCTGTTGCCCTGGTGAGTATCTGTGACCTGCCTACCTGTAAAAGCCACAATTCCACCTGCATCTTCAAATTCGCCAACGACACCACTGTCGTTGGACGAATTACAGACGCCGCTGATTCAGAGTATAGGAGGGAGATCGATCGACTGACCACATGGTGCCAGAACAACAACCTTGCTTTCAATATCAGTAAAACTAAGGAATTGATTATTGACTTTGGAAGAGGAATGTCGAGAATCCACAAATCCTTGACGGGCCAGTGGTGGAGAGAGTCAAAATGTTCAAATTCCTGGCCGTGCATATCTCTGAAGATCTGTTCTGGACCCAGCACATTGATGCAATCATAAAGACACCCTATCAACACCTCTGCTTCCTTCGAAGATTGAGGAGTTTCGGTATGTCAATGAGTACTCTCTGGAACGTCTTCAGGTGTAGAGAGCATAATGACCGGTTGCATCACAGGCTGGTTCGAAACTTGAACCGGGAACAAAGAAGACTGCAAGCCGCTGTGAACACGGCCAAGTCCATCGCAGGTACTGACCTCCTCCACCATCGAAGGGATCTACAAGAATCGCTGCCTCAAAGAGGCAGCCAGCATCATCAGAGACCCACACCACCTTTACAGCACTCTGACTTCACTCCTGCCATCGTGAAGAAGGTACAGGAGCTTGAAAACTGTAACATCCAGGTTCTTCCCGACAACCTTCAGGCTATTAAACATTGCAACTTCCAAATAAGCTCTGAACATTGAATTCTCACAATTCAGTTAACCCTTGCTGTCTCCTTCCCTTCCCACCTCCCCCTCAGCCCTCGGGCTCCTCCTCCTCCTTTTTCCTTTCTTCCCCCCGCCTCCCCCTACCCCCTATCAGTCTGAAGAAGGGTTTCGGCCCGAAACGTTACCTATCTCCTTCACTCCATAGATGCTGCTGCACCTGCTGAGTTTCTCCAGCATTTTTGTCTACCTTCTGAACTACATAGACTTGGGGACATCATTGTTTTTGTCCTTGCACTATTATTTTTCAAAATATATATTTATACTGTACTTTTTTTATTCTTTATTCTGTTGTCTGCAGAGTACTATTTTTACATGCCTGTTGTGCTGCTGCAAGGCAAGGCAAGGCAAGGCAATTTTATTTATATAGCACATTTCATACACGAGGCAGACTCAAAGTGCTTCACATAAAAACATGTCATACAATAAATGAAATAATAAAATGAAATAAAATAGAAGAACTAAAAGAAAAGAAAAGCAAAGTTAAAAATGCATTATAAAAAGTGCAAAAGTTAAAAGTGCAATGTAGTTAAGATTTAGCTGAAAGCTAAAGTAAACATAAAAGTTTTCAGTCTTGTTTTAAAAGTGGTCAAAGTTGAGGCAAGTCTTAAATCTTCAGGAAGTTTATTCCAGCTATTTGATGCATAGTAACTAAATCCTGCTTTCCCATGTTTTGTATTTACTCTGGGAATCACTAGCAAATTGGTTTCAGAAGATCTTAGCGGTCTAGAAGGCTTATATAGTGGAAGCATGTCAGTGATATACTTTGGCCCTAAACCATGTAGTGATTTATAGGTGAGCAGCAGGATTTTAAAATCAATTCTCTGACATACAGGGAGCCAATGTAAGGATTTAAGAATTGGTGTAATATGTTAAAATTTTTTGGTCTTTGTTAGAACTCTAGCGACAGCGTTCTGAACAAGCTGTAGCTGCCTGACAGTTTTTTTGGAAGACCTGCAAGGAGACCGTTACAATAATCTAGCCTACTATTAATAAAGGCATGTACAAGTTTTTCTAAGTCTTGAGCTGACATGAGTCCTCTTAATGCAAGGAAGAATTTCATTGTTCCATTTCGGGACATATGACAATAAAACACTCTTGATTCTTGACTCCTCCCAGGTCTGTCCCCCTGGAAATATTCCACATCCACAATCATTCTTAAAGCAGCAACCTCCCAGAGTCTTAGACAATGTTGTTTGTCCTGGGATATGCTTCTTTAAGAGTTGGTTGCTGTGGTTTTAGCTGTTCGGCTGAGTGTGAACCTTACAAAGGAAAACCTGACAATACCGATGTCAAATTCACAACTGAAAGATCACACTATTTATAGGACAGAACATTAGATGGCAGTCAGCATGCCCTCACCGCCACTATAACAGACTAAAGCAATTTGTCCTTAAACATGTACCACAGTAAGGGATTTGGGCAATCAATGGCAGGAATAAATTAAATTAAATTAAATTGCAGCAATTGGCCTGTGGCGGATGCCATGCACCAGGGGAGGGGCAACACCAAGGGAGCACCATACCATCAGAGGGAGGGCTCTGAGCCATCACAGAGGCAGTACTGAGAGAGTCCGACCCCTCACAAAATGTCATAACATTCACACAGCCAGTATTTCACGGAAGAACAGAGCAGTACAAGCTGCCCTAGCCAAATTATTATCACATGCTCAGCCCGCCGAGGCCTGCTGGATCTCCCAGTTGCCAACCATTTTAACTCTAATTCTAACTCGGATCGTACTGAGGGAGGGTCCCAACCCGAAACGTCACCCACTCTTTTTCTCCACAGATGCTGCCTGACCCGCTGAGTTGTTCCTGCACTTTGTGTCTTCCCCCCTCTATATCTTGTATTTCTTATCAATGGTGTTTTATCATGAATGTTTTATTATTATTAATGTTTAGTCTTGTCTGAGTCATTCGTAACTGTCACTGTATGTCATGTTGTTACTTGTGGGCAGAGCACCAAGGCAAATTCCTTGTATGTGAATACTTGGCCAATAAACTTATTTACTTACTTACTTACTTACTTACGTTCAGGAGCATCTATCGATGTATTTGTATCAACTTATGCTCAGCCAGATACGTTAGAATAACTGCCTCCACTACTCTCTCAGGCAGTGCTCCAGATTCCAACCACCCTCTGCATGATAAAATATTTTCCTCAGATTCCTCTAACCCTCTTACCTGTTGTTATTGGTACTGGTGTGTTATTGTCACATGCTCCAAGATACAGTGAAAAAGTTTTTTTTGCGTGCTATCCAGCCAAATCATACCATCCTTGAATACAATCTCGTCAGCAGCGGCCTCTGCAGTCCGTCTGTGTTTTATTATTTTTTGTCTCGTTTTTATGTAGTTTTTGTTATTTTTTTTGTTGGGGTATGTGTGTGGGGGTGGTGTGGGGGGGTAGGGGGTAACTTTAAAATCTTTCCCCTGCACGGGAGACCCGACCTTTTCTTTGTCGGGTCTCCGTTGTCGTTGGGGCTGCAACGTGGACAGACCATGTTTCAGGTCAGACTCAGAAGGGTCCTGACACGAAACATCATCTGTCCATTCCCTCCCCACATGCTGCCTGGCCCACGGAGTTCCTCCAGCACTTTATTTTGTACAGGATATCAACATCTGCGGTTTCTTGTGTCTCTATGAGTACGGTCAAACCATACCAAAGTACCAGAACGAGCACAAAGAGAAAATAAACAGTGCAGTGTTACAACTACAGATAAAATGCAAAGAAAATACAGCACGGTCCACAAGGTGGTAGATTGGGACATCTAGACTACATCCTTAGCTTGTGAGAAAACCATTAATAACTGAGGGGAAGAGCTTTAAACTGTTCGTCATCTTAAACATCTACCCTTTGGTTTCAAACGTTGCAGTCATGGGGCAAAGGTTTGTATTATCCACCCACCCTATGTATGCCCATGTATACTACGATAAGAAGTCTCCTCAGCCTCTGCTGCTCCAAGGAAAACAAGGGCAGCTCATCTCTCTCCTCATGACTGAAATGTTTTATCCCAGGCAATATCCCAATGAACCTCCTCTGCACCCTCTCCAGTGCAATCTCATCCTGTGTGGTGATCAGAACTCCGCAAGATATTCCAGCTGTGGCCCAACCAATGTTTTATGAATAGGCTGTGTAGGAAAGAACTGCAGATGATGGTTTAAATTGAAGATAGACACAAAATGCTGGAGTAACTCAGCGGGATGAACAGCAACTCTGGAGAGAAGGAATGGGTGATGTCTTCAGAAGGGTCTCGACCCAAAACGTCACCCATTCCTTCTCTCCAAAGATGCTGCCTGTCCCGCTGAGTTACTCCAGCACTTTGTGTCCATCTTCAATGTTTTTTGATCTTGTACCATGACCTCCATGCTCAGACATTCTCTTCCCCAGCAATGAATTATCTTCCCCACCTTACTTGCGACGCAACTTTAGGGATCTATGGATTTGTACACCTAAGACTCTTCATTTCTCAACACTCTTGAATATATTCAGTGACTAAGTCTCCTCAATCCTCTTGGGTCAAGAATGTCAACAACTCACCACTCTCTGAATGAACACATTTATTTTCATCACAATCTTGAACATTTGACCTCTCGTTTTGAAACCGAGACCCCTGATTCTGGATCAGGGTAAATATCGACTACACTCTGTCAAGGAAAACAACTCTAAACCATTGCTAAACTCAAGCGAGTACAGGAGCGGACTGCTCAATCTATCTTCGTACACCAACCAGCAGGAACCAATGCGATGAATCTGTCACTGCACTCCCTCAGTTGCAAGAGTATCCTTCCCAAGGTAAATAAAGTCACTGCAGAAACCTTTAGAAAGGCAGGATATAAGCAGGAAGGTGACGGTGGGAAGAATGGAGGTTGAGATGGAAAAAAGGGAGTGAGGTGGACAAATGTGCGAGGTGAAAGAGAAAGAGCAAACAAGATAGAGAACAGTTTCTAGTCACTAGATGGGAAAGGGACTTGAGGACCTGAGCTATAGGGAGAGGTTGAGCAGGCTATGAGTGCAGGAGGATGAGGGGTGATCATATAGAGGTGTACAAAATCATTAGAGGAATGGATCTGGTAGACACAGAGTCTTTTGCCCAGAGTAGGGGAATCGAGAATCAGAGAGGGTGAGGGGGGAAATATTTAACAGGATCCTGAGGAGTAACTTTTTCACACAAAGGGTGGTGGGTGTATGGAACGAGTGGCCGGAAGAGATAGTAGAGGAAGGTACTATTGCAACATTTAAGAAACAGTTAAGAAACAGGTCAGGTTCAGAGGGATATGGGCCAAATGCAAGCAGGTGGGACGTGTAGGTGAGTTATGTTGGTCGGTGTGGGCAAGTTGGGCTGAAGGGTCTGTTTCATTACTGTATGACTCTTACCATGGTACACAAACTCATTGCTGTACAATTGACTGGGTTCTTGGTTCAAGTCCACTAGCCTCTTGTGCTGAAGATCTTGTGGGGCTTGGAGAGGTGAGACTTTTTTCTTTACAACATGGGAGGCTGAGGAGTGACCTTATTGAAGTTTACAAGATTATGACAGGCACAGATAAAGTGAATGCTCACAATCTTTTTCTCAGGGAAGAGGATTCCAAAACTAGAGGTCATAGGCTTAAGGTGAGGGGGGGGGGGAGATTTAAGAGGCAACCTCAGGCAACTTTTTCCATTCAGATGGTAGTCTGTATCTGGAATGAGCTGCCATAGAAGCGGATACAATAGACAATAGGTGCAGGAGTAGAGGCCATTCGGCCCTCCATGCCAGCACCGCCATTCAATGTGATCATAGCTGATCATCCCCAACCAGTACCCCGTTCCTGCCTTCTCCCCATATCACCTGACTCCGCTATTTTTAAGAACCCTATCTAGCTCTCTCTTGAAAGTATCCAGAGAACTGGCCTCCACCGCCCTCTGAGGCAGAGAATTCCACAGATTCACCACTCTCTGTGAGAAAAAGTGTTTCCTCGTCTCCGTTCTAAATTATGACTTGGACATTTGGACAGATATATATTTTGACAAATGTGACTAGGCCAATATACCAACATGGTCAGCATGGACATGATGGGCGGAAGGACCTGTTTCCACGCTGTACAGCTCCATGATCCAATGCAGTTTGCAGGCCAGATGAGTACACAGCTTCAGGCAGCTTTTCTTCAAGCACCACAGGGACATAGAGGAGAAATTACTGGCAGTGGCTGGGTGACCAAAAGCAATTAGAAGGGGCCAGGTCGTTAAAAATCAGAGTCAGCACACAGATAACTGCGGAAAACTGGAAATCTTCCAACAACATCGCCGGAGAGTGGGGGCAATTTGTACGTTTCAAACTGAGGTGGTGAGGATTTCGCTGGGCAAGGTGGAGGAAGGGTTATGAAACTAAGAACTAGACTGGTGCCTCAATGTTCCTAATGGCCTCTGTACCCCCAAGGCATATCATCCACCTGAACCAAGGCTCTGTAGTCTGTTAGTTTAATACGGCATGGGGAACAGGTGGAATAAAGACAATGTTCTTCCACACGAGTTCGCATGCACGCAAATGTCTGAATGCGATCAGGGAACATGAATGTATTTGAACCACTGAGTGTGAGGGGCTTGTTCAGCTTAGAGATACAGCACGGAAACAGGCCCTTCGGCCGAACAGGTCCGCCCCGACCAGCGATCCCCGCATATCAACACGATCCTACACACACTAGGGACAATTTACACTTATACCAAGCCAATGTACCTACAAACCTGTACGTCTTTGGAGTGTGGAAGGAAACCGAAGATCTCGTCGAAAACCCACGCAGGTCACAGGGAGAAGGTACAAACTCTGTACAGACAGCACCCGTAGTCAGGATCGAACCCGGGTCTCCAGCACTGCAGACCCCTGGGCAAACACTGAGATGCTGCGGATATCCTGACCCCCACCACAAATGCAGAGACACTCCCGGAGAACCCCTACCCCTGCAAACACTGACACACACTCACCCAAAGGTCCCACAAACACTGACACATGCTCAGACAACCTCCGCCTTACCAACCCTGGGACCCCCACATACACCCACACATTCTCCACAGCCCCCACCATCAAAAAACATCGACACCCTCCCCATGACCCCCAACAAACAGTAACGCACTCCCCGGGACCTCCAACTCTTGGAAGAAAAACATTCGGACAAGTACATTGTTAGGGAAGGTTTACTTTGATATGGGTCAAACGCAGGTAAATGGGACCAGCTTAGATGAGGCATCTTGGTCGGCAAGGACAAGTTGACTAAACCATAGAATCATAGAGACATACAGCATGGAAACAAGCTCTTCGGCCCAACTTGTCCATGCAGCCCCATTTTCCTGTGTCTGGCCCACATCCCTCTAAACTTTTCTTATCCATGTACCTGTCATCATGTATTTTAAATACCTGACTCAACCATCTCCTCTGGCAGCTTGTTCCTTATATCCACCACCCTCTGAATAAAAAAGTTGCCCCTCATTTTTGTATTCAATCTTGCCCCTCTCACCTTAAAGATACATCTTGTTTTTGCTTCCCCTACCCTGGGTGAAAGTCTCTGTGCACTCACCCTATCTATTCCCCTCATGATTGTACACATCTCTAGAAGATGCCTCTCAGCCTCTTGCGCTCCAAGGAGTAGAGTTCTAGCCTGCCCAGCCTCTCGCTATAGCTCAGCCACTCAAGTCCTGACAACATCCTAAATATTAGCTGGCAGGTCTCTTGCAAGAGTAAAGACAACCCCGAAACAAATTCTTCATTGGATCTTAGCACCGTGGCATGTCCTGTACTACTCCATGTTCTTAGCTGGTGTGTACAGACATGGACATGTATAGGACTAGACAGGAACGAGCTGTTAGCCTTTAGGTAGTGTCAGCGTTACCAAGGCGAAAGCAAATCGCAGCTCACAGTCCTTGAGTCACTAACAACTTATTTATTCAGGAGTTCAGAAGTGATTAAAACATGCAGGGAGGGTATTTCCCCTGGCTGGAGTGTCTACAATCAGAGTTCAGTCTCAAAATTCTGGGTATTATTAGGCACAACGATTAGATGACAGTCGCTCACCTAGAGGGTGGTGAATTGTTTGTAATTCTCCACCAAGAGGATCAGTCACTGAGATTATTCAGGACAAAAAAGTGAGAGGTGTTTGGATACAAAGCGAATGAAAGAAGAGGGTCATCGCAGGAAAGTGGTGCTGAGGGTAAAGGTCCATCACGGGTACTGATCTCCCCATCATCGAAGGGAACTAGAGGAGGCACTGCCTCAAAACGACGGCTAATATCATCAAGGACCAATGGGCTAAGTGTTCGGCTGGCAACCGGAAGGTAGCCGGTTCGAATCCCGCTTGGAGTGCATACTGTCGTTGTGTCCTTGGGCAAGACACTTCACCCACCTTTGCCTGTGTGTGAATGTGTGTGAGTGATTGGTGGTGGTCGGAGGGGCCGTAGGCGCAGAGTTGGCAGCCACGCTTCCGTCAGTCTGCCCCAGGGCAGCTGTGGCTACAGAAGTAGCTTACCACCACCGAGTGTGACTGAGGAGTGAATGAATAATGCGATGTAAAGCGCCTTGAGTATTAGAAAGGCGCTATATAAATCCCATCCATTATTATTATTATTAAGGACCACATCACTCTCATTTTGTTACTATCATTGGGAAGAAGGTACAGAAGCCTGAAAGCCATGACCTCCAGGTTGAAGAGCAGTTTCTTCCCAGTAACCATTAGGCTCTTGAGCACTGCACAACACAAACCTCAGCAAATATGACCTTCTTTGGACTGTGATTTTGGTTGCACTACAGACTTGGGTTTTGGCTCTATTGTGACTACTTAGTGTAACTGATTATTCATTTATGGCATTATTGATTATTGTATATTTATCTGTGTGGGATTATGTTTAGCTGCATGGAGTAAGAACTTCATTGTACTTTAGTTTAGTTTAGAGATACAGTATAGAAACAGGCCATTTGGCCCACCAAGTCCACACCGACCAACCTATATCTCTCGTTTCCCTTATCCTTAACCAGTCTCAACCCGAAACGTCACCCATTCTTTCTCTCCAGAGATGCTGCCTGACCTGTTTACTAGTTCTATCTTAGACACTAGCGACAATTTGTTGAAGTCAATTAACTTACAAACCTGTTCGTCTTTGGAACACCCTGAGAAAATCCACGCGGTCATAGGGAGAAAGTACAAACTTCGTACCGACAGCACCCAAGGTCAGGATCGAACTCAGGTCTCTGGGACTATAAGGCAGCAACTCTACCGCTGCGCCACTGTGCTGCCCAAAGTATTGTTGCTGAGACATATGACATTTAAACACGCTTGACTCTTGAGATCAGCCATGATGACACCAAAGGACAGGGCAGGCATGAGGGGCCCAATGGCCTCTTGCTGCCAATATTTCTTGTGTTCCCACTTCTTTCCATTCCCCAGCAGTTCAAATTCCTGACATGAACCTTGCCTCAAAAACCAACCACTTGATACTCGTCTAGTCCTTACTTTTCTGCATATCTTTCATTCATTGTTCTTTATCTCTCTACATCATGGCCTATATCTCTCTCTCGTTTCCCTTATCCTTAACCAGTCTAAAGAAGTCTCAACTCGAAACGTCACCCATTCTTTCTCTCCAGAGATGCTGCTGGGTTTGTGTCTATCCTCGGTTTAAACCAACATCTGCAGTTCCTTCCTACACCGAGTCCTACAGGAGTCTCCAAGGAAGGAGGAGTTTCTTTAGTCAGAGGGTGGTGAATCTGTGGAATTCATTGCCACAGAAGGATGTGGAGGCCAAGGCAATGGATACTTCCAAGGTGGAGATCGGTAGATTTTTGATTAGCACGGATGTCAGGGGGTTATGGGGAGAATGGGGTTGAGAGGGAAAGATAGATCAGCCATGACTGATTGGTGGAGTAGACGAATGGCCTAAATCTGCTCCTATAACATATGATCTTGAGAATTGAATATTCATCTCCAGGGCACCTGCTAGCAAGATTCCAGGAGGAAAACTTTCAATGAGGACACAAGGTTTATGTTATAGGAACCCAGCCCTGCTGTTCACATCAACACATTGACCATTCCCTTCAGAGCGAGGTGTATATTCTCCGTGTCTCCCCTCACTCCTGGGCAAAAAGGATTTTCTGAATTCCTCATTGGGTATAGGTGACCTTTCTGCTTTAACACCCCCTGAGACTAGTCCTATGGGTGTTAACCCAAGGATTGCATGCGGGCATGGATGGTGCGGTCGGGCAGTCACGACAAAACCTTGGCTCAAAATCTTGTGGGCAAAGCCCCGAACATTAAAGTCTAGTAAAGTTGAAACAAGGAACTGCAGATGCTGGTTTATACCGAAGATAGACACAAAGTGCTGGAGTAACTCAGCGGGTCAGGCTACATCTCTGAAGAAAAATGATAGATGATGTTTGGGGTCTTCAGACCTAGTAAACCTTCCATGAGCTGCAACGATCCAGAATGCTGCCTGGATTGGAGGGTTTCAGCTACAGGGAGACGTTGGACAGGCTGGGATTGTTTTTTACTGGAACGATGGAGGTTGAGGGGAGATACATAGATACATAGAAAATAGGTGCAGGAGTAGGCCATTCGGCCCTTCGAGCCTGCACCGCCATTCAATATGATCATGGCTGATCATCTAACTCAGTATCCCGTACCTGCCTTCTCTCCATACCCCCTGATCCCTTTAGCCACAAGGGCCACATCTAACTCCCTCTTAAATATAGCCAATGAACTGTGTGGCCTCAACTACCCTCTGTGGCAGAGAGTTCCAGAGATTCACCACTCTCTGTGTGAAAAAGTTTCTTCTCATCTCGGTCCTAAACGATTTCCCCCTTATCCTTAAGCTGTGACCCCTTGTCCTGGACTTCCCCAACATCGGGAAGATGATAGAAGTATTTAAAATTACAAGAGGGGCAGGTAGGGCAAACAGTCAGGACCTTTTCCCCAGGGTGTAAATGTCCAAGACTAAAGGGCAGAACTATAAGGTGAGATGGGGAAAGTTTATGGAAGTGTATGGGGCTTTCTTATAAGACAGTGGGGACCTGGAGTGCGTTGCTGGGATGGTGATGAAACAGATATAATAGTGGTGTTTAGGATAGCCACATGGAAGTGCAGGGAATAGATGGATATGGATCATGTACAGCTGGATGAGATCACTTTTATTTGGCAACATGTTCAGCACAGGTTATGGGCCGAAGTGCCTCCTTCTTGTGCTGTACTGTACTATGTTTGATTATCCATGTTCTAATCCCACACGATAACTGTGGGTTATAATCCAGACAAGAGAAATAATCAACTTTAGACACTAAATCCTGGAGTAACTCAGCGGGTCAGGCAGCATCTCTGGAGGAAAATGATGGGTGACGTTTCGGGTCGAGACCCTTCTTCATCCCGACCCGAAACTTCACCCATCCTTTTTCTCCAGAGGTGCTGACTGACCCGTTGAGTTACTCCGGCACTTTGTGTCCATCTCAGTCATGAACTGCACAGTGACCTCAGCTGGCTGGCTGGAAATACAGGAAGAAGCAAAGGGCCAGGGGCAGCGTGGTGGAGGGAGGAGAGGGAGAGACTGAGGGGTTGAAGAAGCAAGAGGCAGTGTGTGCAAGCCAGTGAGCAAACGATCAGAGAGATCAGGGTCCTGTCCTGACTACCACAAAAGCAAGCACTGCCCAGACACCAACCTGGTACCAGTTATGGAACACAGGGCTAAGGTTTTGGGGAGGGTAGGAGGAAAGGAGGGTGAGAAATTTAAGCAAACTACAATTTATTCTCAGTATGCGTCAAAATTACACTGACAAGATTGGAAATTTCTTTCAAAGGCGGTTCATGAGGATATTTTTGACTGCACTTAATTCTGATACAGACACACATCAAATACACACAAACACACACACAGAACTGTCTTTCATTGGAAAAAGCCCAACCGTGAGAATTATTCCATCATATTCATTTCCAAGTGATTCATTATCTTCTCAAATTTGCAATTCAAAAATCACCGTATTGATTTCCACACCTTACCCACACGATCTACCACTTCCCAAATTTTCCTTTATTCCCGGCAGAAATCAGAGGGCTATGGATTTTCTGAATGTCTTTCACAGTGGGGTTGGGGATGGGGTGGATTAGCGGTGAAGGGGGATGGGGAGGGGAAGGAAGGAGATATATAATAAAATCAAAGGAGCAAGGTTCGGAGGCCTCGAGAGGAGCCTGTACGGTCGTGATGAGAAATGGAGATGAGGATGTACGTTGTTAGACGGGGGAAATCAATGCTTCTCACAGACCCCCGATCAGTATCCTTCGCAAATCACACATGCTGGAGGAAAGATCCACACAGAGCAAGCAAGAGACACCGAGAGAGAGAGAGCGCGAGAGAGAGGGAGAGAGAGAGAGAGGGAGAGAGAGAGAGAGAGCGCAAGCGAGCGAGAGGGAGGATGCCAGAGAGAGGGATACAAACGCCTAGCAAGAAGCAAGGACAATTAAAGAGCCTTCTACATTTCAGCAACTTGTGGAATTTTCAGTAAATGAAAGGAGAATAAAAGATCGCTTACCTTGGTGGTGACTATACACAGGCAATCCATTCTTCAACACGAAACAGGTGGCCGTGTCTTCCAGAGGGGGATTTCGTGCATCGGAGACTGTGGGATTCGGGGGCATGCAGGCAAGAAGTGGGTGATCAGCAGTGTTGTGCGCGCGTGTATGTGTGTGTGAGTGTGTGTGTGTCTATGTGTCAGTGTGGGAGTGAAAGGCAGTGTCCTTTATTGAAAATATTTAAGGGAGATTTTTTTTTGCCTTATAACTAAGAAAACTGCTGCAGGCTGAAGGTGATTTTTGTTCATTAATGATTGGAAAAAGAGGGAGGTTGAGGGGGCGGAGTGTGTGTGTGTGTGTGTGTGTCTGTGTGAGTGAGTGAGGGAGTGTGTGTGTATGTGTGTGTGCATGTGTGTGTGTGCATGTGTGTGTGTGTGTGCGTGTGTGTGTGTGTGTGAGACAGAGAGTGTGTGTGTATGTGCGTGAGTGTGCCTGCATCGACATGAAAGAGAGAAGCGGGGGGAGATTCGAGAGGAGGGAAAGAGAGAGATGAGAGAGGGAGAAGAGAGGGGAAAGAGGAGAGAGAGAAGAAAGAGAAGAGAGAGAGAGCGAAGAGAGAGAAAGAGAGAGAGAAAAGGAGAGAAGTAGGAAGAGGAGAAAGAGAGAGAGCGAGAGAGAGGGGGGAGAGGGGGAGGAGCTCGGAGAAAGAGAAATTGTGGGTTGGGGGTTTGAGGAAGGAAGAGGGTGGAGGATAGGAGAAAGGAACGATTATACCCACGGTTGTCGTTGTGTCTCCTCTCTTCTCCTCATTCCCTGCCCAGAGAGGCCAGATTGCAAACTAATTATCATGACAACAGCTCCACTCGTTCAGTTAAAGCGAGGAGGCACTTGGAAAAGCAGCCAAGGCAAAGACAGGGGAATAGATATGGCGAGGGAAATGCTTCTCAATTCGAAATGTTTCTGGACCCATCCCCCCCCCCACTCCCTCTACTCTCCGAGCTCAGAGATGACTGGTGGTCATTAACACTGAAGGGTTTCTCATCCCCTCCCTCTAACGGGGTTTGCTTATTTCAATGCACGAAACATCGAAGCACATTGGCACAGGAGCACACTTCCGCCCGTCCCCACGTTTCTGATGGCTTCTCACCATCCTGTGCACACATCACCACTCAGTTCCTCTACCCAAGGTACAATGCTGGCTGGCTCTCCCCCTGTGGTGACAGCTCGCCACACGGGGCCATTCTCTTAGGCAACGGCTGGCAATGCTGGTTTTTCCCACCCTGGCCATTCACACTCAGCAGGCATCGTGGTACCAACAATGGTGGTGGCTGCTCTTGCCTGCAGCCAATGTATCGAGATCGAGTGTTGCCACACAAAGCACAAAATCAAAGCCACTAGCGGTCAACAAAGCTCAACATCCCATGGACTGGCCGTGCCCTAACACAAGTAGGAAACAAGTATTCATGCCTTCTATATTCTGTTGTGCTGAAGCAAAGTAAGAATTTCATTGATACACAAAAATGCTGGAGAAACTCAGCGGGTGCAGCAGCATCTATGGAGCGAAGGAAATAGGCGACGTTTCGGGCCGAAACCCTTCTTCAGACTGATGGGAGGTGGCGGGAAGAAGGAAGGAAAAAGGAGGAGGGGAGGGATAGAACACCTATCCATTTTCTCCAGAGATGCTGCCTGACTCGCTGAATTACTCCAGCATCTTGTGACTGTTACACGAGGAGATGCTAGGAAAGCTGACCCTGAGCTGGGTGAATTGACTGGGACTTTAAGCAGTGAGGCAGGAGGTGTAAGGGATTCTGGAGGTCAGGGCAGAGAAGGCTGGAGACATAGCCCACCCTGTTCTACAGTAATGGTGGTCGGAGGTCCAGAGCCCCTCTTAACAACTATTAATCTCAGTGTTTAAGAAGGAACCGCAGCTGCTGAAAAATCGAAGGTAGACAAAAATGCTGGAGAAACTCAGCGGGTGCGGCAGCATCTATGGAGCGAAGGAAATGGGCAACGTTTCAGGCCGAAACCCAAAGGAAATAGGCAACGTTTCGGGTCGAAACCCAAAGGGTTTCGGCCCGAAACGTTGCCTATTTCCTTCGCTCCATAGATGCTGCTGCACCCGCTGTGTTTCTCCAGCACTTTTGTCTACCAACTATTAATCTCATCCTCTTTTCAGCCCTTCCTAGATCCAAACACAAATCCCTCACAATATATTCAAAGAACGGATTTTTTAAAATCTCTGCAATGTCCTGATCTAATAAATATCCCTCAAACAGTTTGGAGACAATGTCACAATCAAATCGTTAATTCTCCACATTGTTCATCTACAAACCAAACACAAGAAGGAACTGCAGATGCTGGTTTAAAACGAAGGCAGGCACAAAATGCTGGAGTAACTCAGCGGGACAGGCAGCATCTCTGGAGAGAAGGAATGCCAAATGCAGAGTAAATAAAGATCTTTCTGCACTACCTCAGGGTAGTGTCTAGGATAAGAGGAAGCTCTGGGTCACTGTCATGGTTCCGAGTCTCCTTATTGAGGAGGGCAGTCAGTCGCTAGTATGGGTCCAAACCCAAGTGGCATCTCTCCACCTTGTATGGGGGGGATCTTATAGAAACATATAAAATTATAAAAGGACTGGACAAGCTAGATGCAGGAAAAATGTCCCCAATGTTGGGCGAGTCCAGAACCAGGGGCCACACAGTCTTAGAATAAAGGGGTCGGCCATTTAAGACTGAGGTGGGAAAAAACGTTTTCACCCAGAGAGTTGTGAATTTATGGAATTCCCTGCCACAGAGGGCAGTGGAGGCCAAGTCACTGGATGGATTTAAGAGAGAGTTAGATAGAGCTCTAGGGGGCTAGTGGAATCAAGGGATATGGGGAGAAGGCAGGCACGGGTTATTGATTGGGGACGATCAGCCATGATCACAATGAATGGCTCGAAGGGCCGAATGGCCTCCTCCTGCACCTATTGTCTATGTCTATGTAGAATAGCCTCCCAGATGCTCCACATATACTGGCAACACATTTATTAGGCTTGAGGGCACTGGGTTCAGGATGATAAGCAGCTCTCAGTGTCAACATCAGTGGGCAGCAGCCAACATAATCAAGGACCTTCTTCAGCCTGGTTATTCTCTCTTCCATTATGCAGCAAATACAAAAGCTAGAAAGCATCTACAACCATATTCAGGCACAGCTTCTTCCCCACTGGTCCCCTTCCCCAAACCCTCCTCTCATAAGAGGGTACAAAGTAGGGGAAGCAAGCACTGACAGCAGGCAGTGAAGAAAGCAAATGGCATGTTGGCCTTCACAGCCAGAGCAAGGAGGTCCTACTGCAGTTGTACCGGGCCCTGCTGAGACCACACCTGGAGTATTGTGTGCAATTTTGGAATATAATGTTACAGCATAAATCGTTACAATTACACAGGAAAGGTCTAAGGTCTACAATGTGATGGGGCTAGAAACATAGAAATATAGGTGCAGGAGGAGGCCATTCGGCCCTTCGAGCCAGCACCTCCATTCAATATGATCATGGCTGATCATCCAAAATTAATACCCCGTTCCTGCTTTTTCCCCCATATCCCTTGATTCCGTTAGCCCGAAGAGCTAAATCTAACTCTCTCTTGAAAACGTCCAGTGAATTGGCCTCCACTGCCTTCTGTGGCAGAGAATTCCACAGATTCACAACTCTCTGGGTGAAAATGTTTTTCCTCATCTCAGTCCTAAGTTGCCTTACCCCTTATTCTTAAACATTGACCCCTGGTTCTGGACTCCCCCAACATGGGGAACAGTTTTCCTGCCTGTTCAATCCTTTAAGAATGTTATATGTTTCCATAAGATGCCCTCTCATCCTTCTCAATTCCAGTGTATACAAGCCCAGTCGACCCATTCTTTCATCATATGTCAGTCCCGCCATCCCGTGAATTAACCTGGTAAACCTACACTGCCCTCCCTCAAGAATGTCCTTCCTCAAATTAGGAGACCAAAATTGCACACAATACTCCAGGTGTGGTCTCACTGGGGTTCTGTACAACTGCAGTAGGACTTCCTTGCTCCTAAACTCAAATCCTCTCGCAATGAAGGCCAACATGCCATTATCTTTCCTGTTGTACCTGCCTGCTTGCTTAACTTGAGCAGACTCAAATCCAGGTTATGTTTGCACCACCTCCTATCTCCTGATCTTTGGGCTCCCGATGTGGATATGGAGGTGGGAGGAAGCTTGGAAGAAAGTTAGGTCCTCCTCATCTGTCTGTTCCTGGGCCTGGCCTGGCTACTCACGGTCCAGAGTGGGCCATCGAGGGTTCCCCCCCCCCGAGCTGATTGCCCACCCTTCTTCTGAGGATGGATCTGTAGCTAGGTAACCCTGGAGTGAGAACACATAGAGTCTGCTGGCTCTGCTGTAGGACTTCCAGGACCATATAGGGTGCTCTAGGGACTGTGATATACCCTTGACAAGGATCATAATGTTTCAACAAGAATTATGCAAATGTTGCAAATATTTAAATAAAAATATTTGTAGAGAATGCAGAAGAGATTTACCAGAATGCGTCTGGATTAGAGAGTATTAAAGCAGTTGACCAAACTTGGATTTTGTTTTTCTCAGCAGCGTTGGAGGCTTAGTAGAAACCTGATAGAAATGTATAAAATTATGAGGAGCATGGATCGGGGAGTCCGTCAGGATCTTTGTCCCCTGAAATGTCAAAGATTTAAGGGCATAGCTTTAAGGTGAGAGGGGCAACGTTTAAAGGTGATGAGTGGGGCAATGTTAGTTTTCACGGTGAGTGGTGGGTATCTGGAACACAATGCCAGGAGTGATGGGTGAGGCAAATACAATAATGGCATTTAAGAGGCTTTTGGATAAGCTCATCGATATACAAGGAGTGTTGATCACTCACAGGCAGAGGAGATTAGTTTAACCTGGCACCAAGTACAGCATATATATTGTGGGCCGAAGGGCCTGTTCCTGTGCTGTACTCTTCCACGTTCTATGAAAACATTGTCAAGATGTATATAAACCTCTTTTAGGTTAGACACAGAAAAGTCCATTCGGCCCATCGAGTCTACTCCGACACTCATTCATGGCTGATCTATCTTTCCCTCTCAATCCCATTCTCCTGCCTTCTCCCCATAATCAAGAATATGTCTTTCTCAGCCTTAAAATGATCCAATGGCTTGGCCTCCGCAGCCGTCTGGGACAATGAATTCCACAGATTTACCACCCTCTCACTAACAAAATTCCTCCTCATCTCCTTTCTAAAGGTACATCCTTTTATTCTGAGGGTGAATAAAAGCTCCCTCTACATTCTCCAATCACACATTCCCAGGGAAAGGAAAGCACAGGTCAGATGGAGTATAGCTGTCACACCTGCTGCTGCCCAATCATATATTTCATTTTTTGTTGATTTTCTATTGATTTAATATGAAAGGTTAAATTAAGATGGGTACAGAGGAAAGCTCCCTCTAGAGTTCCTAGCTGAACTCCAGCATCATCCAGGTTTCTCAAGTCACAAGCACATAATCTGAAGAAGGGTCTCGACCCGAAGCATGACCCAATCCTTCTCTCCAGAGATGCTGGCTGTCCCGCTGAGTTACTTCAGCTTTTTGTGTTTATCTTCAGCACATAATACAGACCTGGCCTGCTGGCTGAACATGTGAGAACATGTGGGTCCGTGTCCTAGTGCCCTTCGGCCCACCATGTCCATGCCGACCAAGTTGGCATATCGTGCAAGCCCCATGTGCTTGCATTTAGCCCATAGCCTTCTAAACCCTTCCTATCTATATATCTGTCCAAATGTCTTTTAAATCGTAAATGCATTCACTTCTATAGCTTCCTCAGGCAGCTGTTTAATGTTGTATGTGTCATTCCTAACATGTTGTGGGCGGAGCACCAAGGCAAATTCCTTGTATGTGAATATTTGGCCAATAAACGTATTTATTCATAGGTACGACTTTCTGACTGAAAAGGTTGTCCTTGAGGTCGCTCTCACCTTGGCACAGCGGTAGAGTTGCTGCCTTACAGCGCTGGAGACCCGAGTTCGATCCTGACTACGGATGCTGTCTGTACGGAGTTTGCATGTTCTCCCTGTGACCGCGTGGGATTGCTCCCACATTCCGAAGAGGTGCAGATTTGGAGGTTAGTCGGCCTCTGTACCACATACACATCAAAGACGATGATTTTGGCCAATCTTATGGGACTAACATAGATAAGGCATCTTGGTCAGCATGGACAAGTTGGGCTGAAGGGTCTATTTCCCTGCTGTATGAATCTATGACTCTAATCCTGGATGTGAGATCCTTCGTGCCCACAGAAGAGGGTCTTAAGTTCAACCAGGGGATTGATAGGAGACACTGCCTCAAACGGCAGCCAATACCATCAAAGACCCACACCACCACTACCATCGGGAAGAAGGTACAGTGCCTGAAAACCATGACAACCAGGTACAAAAGCAGCTTCTTTCCAGCAACCATCAGCCCCTTGAACACTAATCTCAGCAACTATGATCTACTATGGACTGGGTCGTTGGTTGCACTACACTTTATTTTAGCGTTAGTATGGTTACCTAGTTATTAATTGATTGTATTATTGATTATTACATTTTATCTGTGTGTTATTAAGCACCGCATTTTATTATTCCATTGCTGGTACATATGCTAATTAAAACACTTGACTCTTGACTCGATTATACTTTTCGCAGGCTCAGTAATGTACCTAGGTACACCCCAAGGTGAGGAAAGGTAATGTGGATGTAACAGTCTCTCTTGCTCCCCAGCCAATCCCCTCATCCCTTATGGTCTGGAAACAGTCTGCTCTCCTGACTGCCCAAGGGGATGTAGACACAATATGGAAGGGTGAGGTTGCAGGTTTATTTCCGGGATAAACAGGTCTGCCCTGAGATTCACAGCTTACATTTGCATAGCCCCTCTGATGTAGCAAATTCATTCACTGCAGGGTTGTCAGATTTCTCAACAAAATAATTAAAAGACTATTCTCCAAACTTCATTTGAACTGCATTCAGATCAAACAACGAACTCCAGGGCTTAATAAAAGATTTAATTATGGGCAATGAATAAAAGCCATCAATCTTCCAATCTGTGCATCTTGTTAGCAAGGTCTACCTCCGACTTCCTCCTTGCCCCGCACTGTTAAAGGCATGTGGATGTTTTGTGTTTTATTTAAATTGCCCCATCAAACCCCCACAGCATTAAATCTCCTTTGAGTCCAAAGGTTCATCAAAACCAGCCTTGAAGGGTTTGAGCTTTCTTCAGACATGAACATTTCCAAAATTCACTGTTGTCTGAGCGATGAAATTCCTTGCCATTTGACCACACGGTGGCATAGCTGGTGGAACTGCTGCCTAACAGCAGCAGAGACCCGGGCTCGATCCTGTCTGTGTGGTGTTTGCATGTTCTCCCTGCAACCATATGGATTTCCACCAGGTGCTCCGGTTTCCTCTCACATCCCAAAGACGTGCAGGTTTAATAATAATAATAAATTTTATTTATGGGCGCCTTTCAAGAGTCTCAAGGACACCTTACAAAAATTGAGCATGTAGAGGAAAAACATGTAAGGGGAATGAAATAAATAGTAGAGACATGACTAGTACACAAAGTAAAGACAGAATTCAATACAAAACACAGTATGAGGCAATTAATGCACAGATGAAAAGGGACGGGGACGTGGGGCTAAGGATAGGCAGAGGTGAAGAGATGGGTCTTGAGGCGGGACTGGAAGATGGTGAGGGACACGGAATTGCGGATCAGTTGGGGGAGGGAGTTCCAGAGCCTGGGAGCTGCCCTGGAGAAGGCTCTGTCCCCAAAACTGCGGAGGTTGGACTTGTGGATGGAGAGGAGACCGGCTGATGTGGATCTGAGGGACCGTGAGGGTTGGTAGGGGGAGAGGAGGTCAGTGAGATATGGGGGGGCCAGATGGTGGAGGGCTTTGTAGGTGAGGATCAGGATTTTGTAGGTGATCCGGTGGGGGATGGGAAGCCAGTGAAGTTGTTTGAGGACTGGAGTGATGTGATGCCAGGATTTGGTGTGGGTGATGAGTCGGGCGGCTGCATTCTGGACCAGTTTGTAGGTTAATTGGCCCTAATGTGTAGGTGATGGCGGAACATAGAACTATTGTTGACGGCTGATTGAAGGTCGGCCTGGACGCAGTGGGCTGAAGGGACTGTTTCCATGCTGCTTCTCTGTATCCCAATCCCAGATGGTCGATCCTTCTGAGACCATGTTTCCAGATTCACCAACTCAAGGACTCAACGACTATCTCCTCCATCCGACCCCATAGAAGTCTTTGTTTCAATGAGGTAATGACCCTACACAGATGGTTATCAGTCCACATTCCAGGGTTATCCCAACCATTCACTCCTTGCCAATACTGAAATCAGGTCGAAGTGTCACACTCACTTCTGAGACCCTGGCTGTCAGGGGCAGCATCTACAGTTGCCGACTGTTGCTCGAGGGAGCACGTTGGCTGCCACTTTCTCTGTAGTGCAACACACTGTGTTGGTTCAGTGGCTGTAGAGCGAGCCGATGGTCAGCAGAGATGCTGCAGAGTTGCAAGACACCCTCACTTTGAACTCTGAGCTGTTTCTGAGCCAGTTCACCGGTTATTGTCGTGATGCTCTTGCCCTGCGTAATTATCCAATAATAAAGTGACAGAGCAAAGCTGATGACTCATCAGTGCCGGTTAGAGGATGAAAAAGCCCTTTAAAGATGATAAATAAGCATCCCTCGCACTTGCACTGAGCCGGCCTTTAGTATTCCTGAGGCAGGCGCCACACTGTGCAACATAATGCATTAAGTGCTGGTTCCCTTGGCAGGTTGGTGATTAATGCCCACAGCAAGCATGAGTGACCAGCCCTTGAGATGGAAGCTCAGATAGCAAGCATGGTGTGTCACAGATAACATCGCACAGTGGCGCAGCGGTAGAGCTGCTAGTACCCGCTACCTCACAGCACCAGAGATCCGAGTTCCATCTCGACTATGGGTTTAGTTTGAGTTTATTGTCACGTGTACCGAGGCACAGTGAAAAGCTTTTGTTGCGTGCTAACCAGTCAGCGGAAAGACAATACATGATTACAATCGAGCCGTCCACAGTGTACAGATACATGATAAAGGGACCTCCCAGGCTCATAGAAACATAGAAACATAGAAATTAGGTGCAGGAGTAGGCCATTCGGCCCTTTGAGCCTGCACCGCCATTCAATATGATCATGGCTGATCATCCAACTCAGTATCCCGTACCTGCCTTCTCTCCATACCCTCTGATCCCCTTAGCCACAAGGGCCACATCTAACTCCCTCTTAAATATAGCCAATGAACTGGCCTCGACTACCCTCTGTGGCAGGGAGTTCCAGAGATTCACCACTCTCTGTGTGAAAATTTTTCTTCTCATCTCGGTTTTAAAGGATTTCCCCCTTATCCTTAAGCTGTGACCCCTTGTCCTGGACTTCCCCAACATCGGGAGCAATCTTCCTGCATCTAGCCTGTCCAACCCCTTAAGAATTTTGTAAGTTTCTATAAGATCCCCTCTCAATCTCCTAAATTCTAGAGAGTATAAACCAAGTCTATCCAGTCTTTCTTCATAAGACAGTCCTGACATCCCAGGAATCAGTCTGGTGAACCTTCTCTGCACTCCCTCTATGGCAATGTAATTCCTTGAGTAAAGCTCTGGGGTGGGAGATTGCAACCTTCACGTGGTCCGCCCATGCAATCGACCCGGCGTGTACATTCAAATAAGATCAAATAGAACAAGTTGTCCTACAACTTTAGGCTGTGCACGCCATAGGCAAAAACAGGAAAGCAGACTATTATCTAAATGGTGGCCGACTAGGAAAAGGGGAGATGCAGCGAGACCTGGGTGTCATGGTACACCAGTCATTGAAAGTAGGCATGCAGGTACAGCAGGCAGTGAAGAAAGCGAATGGTATGTTAGCTTTCATAGCAAAAGGATTTGAGTATAGGAGCAGGGAGGTTCTACTGCAGTTGTACAGGGTCTTGGTGAGACCACACCTGGAGTATTGCGTACAGTTTTGGTCTCCAAATCTGAGGAAGGACATTATTGCCATAGAGGGAGTGCAGAGAAGGTTCACCAGACTGATTCCTGGGATGTCAGGACTGTCTTATGAAGAAAGACTGGATAGACTTGGTTTATACTCTCTAGACTTTTTTTTTCCAGTGGTGTTAAAAGCAGAAATGTTAACTTCCTCATTTTCTCCACAAATACTGCCTGACCTGCTAGGAATTTCCAACATGGGCCAGAGACATGTACATTCGAAGGAGAAATCAGAACAAGACATCACCAAAATAAATCAGTCCTTGATAAATCCGATAAAGAATTCGGGTGAGATCATTTTCCCGAGATCGGGGAGAGGCTTAACTCCAGTATGCAAAGATCAAGATGAACAGCAACGAGTAACCAGATAATCTAACAAGGCAGAAAGAAACAGAAAATAGATTTGGAGAGAGAATGAGAGAAAGCTGGTGTAGGCAGAAATTGAGGAGCAGAGCAGTGGAAACAGCATGGCCAGTTTCTCTGCTGTTTGAACAAAAAAAACGCATTAAATTCCTGATAACATCTTTATAAATCTCCCCTGCAAGGCCAGATTTGGACATGTACCCTGGTGAGAAATTGTTGGCTTATTGTTTTTCAATATCCTGCCTCACATCCAGTGGAGTGCAATAGGTGGTTCAGGCACCACAGCTCCAACAAGCAGATCAAAAACAAGAGCTTCCTACCTTGAGGTGCAACTTCTTCTGACAATGATGGGCTAGATGGCTCTCCATCGACACTTCATAAGACTGTTGAATATCTGTCAAAAAAAGAGGACAAATGATGAATTTTCTAAAATATGCTCATATTGAATTGAATATGAGGGCACATTTGTTGATTGGGTCCAAATTCTGCCAGGATAGCAACTAGGGCAGGCGCATTAAATGATGCCTAAACATAGCGCCTCTCATGCAGGATCAGATTATCTCCGTACAATTTGCTAATCGGGGATGTGCTTAGGTATTAGGCAATACTCTACTGTTTACTATTGATGAGTACAGATGTCAGGGGTTAAGGGGAGAAGGCAGGAGAATGGGGTTTAGAGGGAAAGATAGATCAGCTATGATTGAACGGCAGGGTAGACTTGATGGGCCGAATGGTCTAATTCTGCTCCTAGAATTTATGAACTTACTGGTCGGTTTGTACAAAAAGAATTTCACTGCGAGTTTGCACTTCGTCTTGTGGCAATAAAGGCACTGTTCAACCATTTTGCGAGCAGCACAAACAGATTTCATAAGAGTGCGATTGTAATGAATAATCACAGATGCGTTCTGGGACTAGCATGCAGAGAGTCACCCGGGTATGCACCTGGGAATGGATTATGTGCAGATACAGGCTGGTCTTGGCATCATGTTTGGCACAAATGTTGTGGATCAAAATGCCTGTTCCCGTCCTGTACTCCTCTATGTTCTATGTTCATACCAAACATGAATGCAATGAAGCCATTCACAAATACAACATTAAGTGCAAAAAGAAAAATACCACAGTGCAGAATGTAGTTTTACTGCATTGTATTGTAAAACAGTCACAGAGAAATATGAAGGCAGTTGA
The DNA here is from genome assembly GCF_010909765.2 of Amblyraja radiata. Lineage (NCBI taxonomy): Eukaryota > Metazoa > Chordata > Chondrichthyes > Rajiformes > Rajidae > Amblyraja > Amblyraja radiata. The sequence continues at coordinate 5,066,287 of NW_022630150.1, read as the reverse complement.
AAAATCAGGACTGCACTGTAACTTAAGGGAGGACCATTCAGTAGAAGCGTTCCCCTGACTGGTGGTACATGGTTTCAAGCTTTCCTATCTTCTGCCCGACGGGAGAGAGAGGAAGAGGGAATAGGTGAAAGGGTCTTTGATTAAATAGACTGCTTTCCCAAGGCAGTGTGAAGTGTAGATGGAGTTGATGGTGAGGAGCTTGGTCTGTGTGATGGACTGGGCTATATCGACAACTCTGTGCAGTTTCACGCGGTCTTGGGGCAGAACTGTTCCCAAATCAAACTGTGAAGCAACCTGACGGGATGCTTTCCTGAGCATATGCTGGCATGGCCATGTGAGCTTTGACATCCCAACCACAGGAGATAACAAACCAAGAACTAAGCCCACTCTCTATGAAATAATAATAACAGAAAGGTAAGTAATAATAATAATAATACATTTTATTTATGGGCGCCTTTCAAGAGTCTCAAGGACACCTTACAAAAATTGAGCATGTAGAGGAAAAACATGTAAGGGGAATTAAATAAATAGTAGAGACATGACTAGTACACAAAGTAAAGACAGAATTCAATACAAAACACAGTATGAGGCAATTAATGCACAGATGAAAAGGGACGGGGACGTGGGGCTAAGGATAGGCAGAGGTGAAGAGATGGGTCTTGAGGCGGGACTGGAAGATGGTGAGGGACACGGAATTGCGGATCAGTTGGGGGAGGGAGTTCCAGAGCCTGGGAGCTGCCCTGGAGAAGGCTCTGTCCCCAAAACTGCGGAAGTTGGACTTGTGGATGGAGAGGAGACCGGCTGATGTGGATCTGAGGGACCGTGAGGGTTGGTAGGGGGAGAGGAGGTCAGTGAGATATGGGGGGGGGGGGCAGATGGTGGAGGGCTTTGTAGGTGAGGAAAGTAGTGGTGGGAAAGCGAGTGGAAGGCCGAGAATGATTGGTCTGGCTTTGACTAAATTCCTGTGGTGCCTCTTTAGGCACCTTCACCAATGCCAATTGTAAACTGCCTAGTTCTTTGCAAAGTTCAAGTTATGTGCACCAGCTGGCCTGAGATCAGCAGTGGGTATAGGGTTTGCTTGTGTCCAGCTGGTTAAAAACAAATGTGTAAACCGCCCCACAGAACAACAAGAGACTGTAGATGCTGGAAACTTGAGTTATAATAAAATTAAAATAATCTACTGAAGGAACTCAGCAGGTGTGACAACATCTGGGGAGGGAATAGACAGACGGGTCTAATACCCTTCATCAGACTCAGTCTGGCAAACTCACTCTCGCAGTGTTACAGCATCGTCCTTCCCTCTCTGTGTCTAACTAGCAACATTATAAAAAACAGACACAAGGAACTGCAGATGCGGGACATTTGAGTGGGACACAAAGTGCTGGAGGAACTCAGCAGGTGAGGCGACATCTGTGAAGGGAAATGGACAGACGTCATTCTTGGATCCTTCTCCAGTTCCTCCAGCACTGTGTATTTTGTTATAAAATACATAGTAAAGTGAGGTTCACCTCTAAATATCAAAATAAACCTTTTCTCCCCACCTGTAGAAGATGAAACCAAGTAAATTTCTTCCCAGCTCCAGTCTCCTGCAGTTTGTACTGCAGATACTCCAACTGGCTGGACTCGGGTGTGTTCAATCACCAGTCATCCAATCCTAATTGCTTTATCCTAAGTACTGCAGACGCAGGAGGAGCAGCTCCTCATATCCCGCTTGTCCAGCTTACAACCCAACAGTACGAACATTGAGTGTAGGAAGGAACTGCAGTTGCTGATTTAAACCAAAGATAGGCACAAAAAGATGGAGCAACTCAGCAGGTCAGGCAGCGTCTCTGGAGAAAATAGGTGACGTTTTGGATGGAGACCCTTCTTCAGACCTGCTGCCTGACCCGCTGAGTTGCTCCAGCTTTTTGTGTCTATCTTTGGTATGAGCATTGAATTCTCCACTTTTTAAATCTTTAACAAACCCCCCCCCCCCTCCTTTCCTTCTTCCTCCACAAATCCATCTTTTCTCCCACCTGCCCCTCTCCTCTCTCCTCTATGGCCCACCTGGACCCGTACCTACTCCCCCCCCTCCCCCCATCGCCAACATTCCTTCCTCTAGCTTCACAATCCTTTTGTCTCACACCTATCTTTTTATCTCTAGGCTTGTCCAACCATTTGCCTATCAAACCTCCCCTTACCTATATCAACCTATTACCTGTACACTTTGTCCTGCCTCTCCTCTCTTCCAGCTTCCCCCCCTTCCACGATCAGCCTGAAGAAATGTCCCTACCCAAAACGTCACCTATCCATGTTCTCCAGGGATGCTACCTGACCTGGAAATGTATTCCAAATTTTGTGTCATTTCTTGCTTTTTCCCCCAATTTGTGAATGGACAGAGGATGCGTTACTCTTCGTTTAACCATTACCCAGTTGGGACAGCATTAAATATGTGCGACATGAATAAAAGAGTGGTAGTGAGGGAGTACTATGCTGTGGGAGATGTTCTAGTTTGATAATGATCAGTCTTTCTGTAGCCTTGGCAGGTAGCGAGGAGAGGGTGATTTGGGGCATATTCTCAACCAGCTGGTAGGACCGATGACTCACAGCACCAGAGACCGGGGTTCCATCCTGACCTCGGGTGCTGTCCGTATTGAGTTTGCACGTTCTCACTGTGACCTCGTGGGTTTTCGTTCTCTCGCATCACAAAAAACGTTTCCCCTCATCTGTGGAGAGTGGTTGAGAGAGTGGGATAACATAAAAATAATGGAAAGGTAGACACAAAATGCTGGAGTAACTCAGCGTGACAGGCAGCATCTCAGATTCAGATTCAGATTCAGATTCAATTTTAATTGTCATTGTCAGTGTACAGTACAGAGACAACGAAATGCATTTAGCATCTCCCTGGAAGAGCGACATAGCAAATGATTTGAATAAATAATAATAAATAATAATAAGTGTCCGGGGGGGGGGGGGGGGGGGGGGGGGGGGGGGGGGTGATTGGCAGTCACCGAGGTACGTTGTTGAGTAGAGTGACAGCCGCAGGGAAGAAGCTGTTCCTGGACCTGCTGGTTCGGCAACGGAGAGACCTGTAGCGCCTCCCGGATGGTAGGAGGGTAAACAGTCCGTGGTTGGGGTGAGAGCAGTCCTTGGCGATGCTGAGCACCCTCCGCAGACAACGCTTGCTTTGGACAGACTCAATGGAGGGGAGCGAGGAACCGGTGATGCGTTGAGCAATTTTCACCACCCTCTGCAATGCCTTCCGGTCGGAGACAGAGCAGTTGCCATACCATACTGTGATGCAGTTGGTAAGGATGCTCTCGATGGTGCAGCGGTAGAAGTTCACCAGGATCTGAGGAGACAGATGGACCTTCTTCAGTCTCCTCAGGAAGAAGAGACGCTGGTGAGCCTTCTTGATCAGAGTTGAGGTATTGTGGGTCCAAGAGAGGTCATCGGAGATGTTGACTCCCAGGAACCTGAAGCTAGAATCTCCTTCCCTCAGCAGGATTCATTCTCTCCAGAGATGCTGCCTGTCCCGTCGAGTGATTCCAGCATTTTGTGTCTACCTTCGATTTAAACCAGCATCTGCAGTTCTTTCCTAAACATAAAACTAATGGGTGGTTGATGGTTGATATGAACTCGTTGGGCCGAAGGGCCTGTTTTCATGCTGTATCTTTCAATCATTAAAACCATTGCTAAAAAGGGGACGATCTGATCATTATTGCATTTAAAGAATCCTGCTATATTCGAGTTGGCTTCCTTTTTTTCCCCTACACACCAACTACACTTACAGCGAGAGTCCTTCAAATTTCTGAAAAATGCTTTTGTGCATCTTCAAATCAATACTTTAAAAATGCAAGCTTTCCATCTGTTTTGGGAAGTGTTCTGACGGAGAGACATTTTAACCACTTGGGAAAAACAGGATTAAAATATATTAGACAGACAAGTTTTCTATTAACTCTCTAATGTTCCTAACTGAGAGATTGTGGACGGGGAGAGATGTTGAGTTATAATCAGCACAGCCAACACCAAGGAACAAGCTCTTTAACGCTTCGTAAGCTTCTTAGTGACGTCAAATCTGCCCCTTTCCTTTAATCCAGCCCGGTTATTTCTAAATTGGGGTGGGAGATTGCAACCTTCACGTGGTCCGCCCTGTTTCGACAAATGCAATCAACCCGGTGTGCACAGTCAAATAAGATCAAATAGAACAAGTTGTCCTACAACTTTAGGCTGTGCACGCCATACGCAAGAAGAAGAATTTCTAAATTTGTTTTAAAAGCACGACTATTGGATCGACCTGCTAAAGGTAAATATGTAAGAATGCTAGCTTGCTGAATGGGAAGCAGAGGTTAGTTGCCTGAAGTCAAGGTGCTATATTCAAATATATTGATTCTGGTAATAAAAGTGATCTAGGCTCTGGACATTGCAGGCACAAAATGCTGGAGTAACTCAGCGGGACAGGCAGCAACTCTGGAGAGAAGGAGTGGGTGATGTTTCGGGTCGAGACCCTTCTTCAGACTTGTCAGAGGAAAGGGCAACAAGAGGTATAGGGGAAGGATGGACTCAAGAGTGGTTCCAATCCCCATTACCTCACCCCATGGACACACTGTTAAACACTGCTCACTGAACAGTCGAGTATCTGCCTCTACCACTTCCTCTGGCAGCTCATTCCATTTATTCACAATCCTTTGTGTGGAAAAACTTGCTTTGCAGACCCCCCTAACTCTAACCTCTCACCTTAAACACGCGCCTCCTAGTTTTGGACTCCCCAATCCTCGGGAAAAGACTCTTGCACCAACTGCTTTATCTTTGTCCTTTAGGATTTTAGGTATTTACAAGCCTTACCAATATGGGCCTATGAGGTGGGACTTTTTTTCCACAGATGCTATCTGATTGTAATTGTAATTTATTTATTTAGGGGACAGTGCATATTAATAAACATTTACATGTAATACGCAAGATTGTAGCCAGTAGCTAATTTCCACCTTTACACAAGGTAAACACATCACAACACAATCAATCAATAAGAAAAAAGACAAAACAAAAGACAAAACCAAAACAAAACAAACAATAAAGTAAAAAAGTGACAATAAAAGAGTACCATAGGATAATTTTAAGGTAGATTATGATTGCAATTTTGATTTTGCAGTAAGCATGTTTTTAGATGTTTGGTAAATGAGGTAAGGGTTGGCAGATCCCGTATGACGCATGGTATCGCGTTCCAGGTCTGCGACGCTCGATATGAAAATACTGACTGCCCAAAGACACTTTTCCTAAACGAGACTATACAATCACCCCTGCTCTTGTCGACCTATTTGTGTTTTTCTTTATGAAGTCCTTTAACGGAGGTGGGGCTAGTCCACGGAAGATTTTGTAAACCAGAATCGAGTCCGAATATTTTATTACGTTTTCCCAGCTCAGCAGATCAAATGTCTTCAGGATGCTACAGTGATGGTACATTCTGGGCTTTTTGTCAAGAGTTTTTAGGGCTTGTTTATAAGCAATTTCAACAGGCTTTAGTGTGGACTTACATGCCAGTGACCAAGTTGTTATACAGTAGGTCATGTATGGCACAATCATTGCATTAAAATATAGTTTGGCTGAATCAATAGTTAAATTATTTCTAATATATCTAATGTTGGACAAATTAAATTTTATTAAATTTACTAAATCTGTGGAGCTTTTACAGCATTTTCTGTTTTTGTTTCAGAATTCCAGCATTTACTTTTTTGTTTCATTTTTCAGAAAGGGATATATTTGTCTTGAGATATCAACACAAAATTAGGTGCGCCAGATTCCATTATGTAACCTGCCCTGTCTCTTTAGTTTCGGAAGGAACTACAGATGATGGTTTACACCAAATATAGACACAAAATGCTGAAGTAACACAGCGGAACAGACAGTATCTCTGATTAGAAGGAATGGTAACATTTCCAGTCGAGCCCTTCTTCAGTCTGAAACATAGAAACATAGAAAATAGGTGCAGGAGTAGGCCATTCGGCCCTTCGAGCCTGCACCGCCATTCAATATGATCATGGCTGATCATCCAACTCAGTATCCTGTACCTGCCTTCTCTCCATACCCCCTGATCCCTCTAGCCACAAGGGCCACATCTAACTCCCTTGAAGAAGGGTCTCGACCCGAAAAGTTACCCATTCCTTCCATCCAGAGATGCTGCCTGTCCCGCTGAGTTACTCCAGCTTTTTGTGTCTATCTCTTTAGTTTTGAGATTCTGCATGGAAACAGGCCTTTCATCCCAGCGTCGACGTCAACCATCGATCACCTGTTCACACTAGTTTAATGTTACTGCATGTTTGCATCTACTCCCTAGACACTAGGGGCAAGTTACAGGGGCCAATTAACCTACAAAGCCACTTGTCTATGGACGTGGGAGGAAACCGGAACACCTGGAGGAAACCCAGATGATCACAGGGAGAACATGCAAACTCCACATTGACAGCATCTGAAGTTAGAATTGAACCTGGGACTGTGACGCTGTGAGGCAGCAGCTCTACCAGCTGAGCCACTGGGCAGTTCCTACCCTGGGAATGTTTGATGAGACAATGTAGTCACGCAGTTGATGTCCCTCCACATACTAGGTCCCTCCACATACTAGGTCCCTCCATCAAACACTAGGTTACCCCTTACAGTTCCATACCCAGCAGAGCCTGGAAGAGGTCACTGTGAAAGATGGCGAGGAGCCTCTCTGATCTTGCCTTGAAGCGATCGTCCTGGGCTAGATCCATCTTTGGTTGGTGTCCCTGCATCTGCCGTAGGGCTCTATGGGCATCTAGCGAGCACAAACAATGTAGTGAGCTTGGCATGACAAGCACCCAAAGATTCCATTATCACAAATCATCAAGCAACCAAGATATCACAAACATAGATATAGTCGCAAGATTTAAAGAGCAAAATAGACACAAAAAGCTGGAGTAACACAGCGGGACAGGCAGCATCTCTGGAGAGAAGGAATGGGTGACGTTTCGGGTCGAGACTGGTTAGGGATAAGGGAAACGAGAGATGCAGACGATAATATGGAGAGATAAAGTACAATGAATGTAAGCTATGTAAAAAAGTAATGATGATAAAGGAAACAGGCCATTGTTAGCTGTTTGTAGGGTGAAAATGAGAAGCTGGTGCAACTTGGGTGGGGGAGGGATAGAGAGGGGAATGCCGGGGCTACCTGAAGTGAGAGAAATCAATATTCATACCATTGGGCTGTAAGCTGCCCAAGCGAAATATGAGATGCTGTTCCTCCACTTTGCGCTGGTAAAGTTGGTAAACCATAAGGAGTTAGAAAACACAGTAACTAAATAAACACAAGTTTGTTCAAAGGTTTGCATGTACTATTTTGCAGGCCCTCTTACCTTGTTTGGACACAGCCATGTTTCAGAATGCTTTCTCTGCTCCACACTCATCCCAACACAACCTGGGATTAGAATTAGTTGTCATTAGCCACAGCTTAATGTGTATGCGACGAACCGCGCTGCCCGCTGGAACCTGTAGGTTATACCGATTATACAAACGCTCAGATTTTATTTTAACAGCATCTTTTATACTCTGCTGGCCCAGTCTGCAGATTTTCAATGCAATCTCCCGATCTGTGCAAGCAAACCCCATTTTAAGCTTTCCTCAAAATAAATATTTGAAATGTTTGTGTGGAGTAGTGTTATCGTGGACTACAGCTCCCAGAATGCAAGCGAATGTTAGCATTTTGCATTGAGTACCACTGTTTCATTTCAACGAGCAGATATCACTCTCAGGTCAATAAGGTGCAAAAAGAGCAAAGAATCAAGCAGTAGGTGGCAGTGGAAAACTATGCAGGGTCAATAGTGGCTCTGTAGTACTTTTCTTTTCAGTCACATCACATAGCATCAAATAGTATAACGTTAGTACCTCCACCAATGTAAAGCACTTTGGTCAACGAGAGTTGTTTTTTAAATGTGTTATAGAAATAAAAGTGACTTGACTTGACTCTCTCCCTTCCTCCCTTTCACACCCTCAAACCCTCCCTCCTTCCCTCACACTCCTCCCTCCCTCCCTCCCTCCCTCCCACTCCTCCCTCCCTCACACTCCCTCCCTCCTTCCCTCACACTCCTCCCTCCCTCACACTCCCTCCCTCCCTCACACTCCTCCCTCCCTCCCTCCCTCACACTCCTCCCTCCCTCCCTCACACTCCACCCTCCCTCCCTCCCTCCCTCACACACCTCTCCCTCTCACACCCAAATCCCCTTTCCCCCTTTCACACCTCTCCCTGTCACCCTCAAACCTCTCCCAACCTCACTCCCAGCCACCCACCCACAACCATCTTTGGACCCATACACAAATACAAAACATTTCTTCCATCGAACGTGTCCAAAGACAGACAGACAGGCAGCTCGATTTGTTACTAACACCTATGAGAGAGAAGCGAGTGTCACCAAACTTCTGAATTCTCTGGTCTGGGGTGGAAGGAACCCTCTCCAAGACACACACACGTGAAGCTCACCGTTTGACCGTAACGTTTTTACAAAATGTTAAACGGTCAGCTCGACATAGACTACAAGACCTACACCAAACCCAAACCAATTAGGAGCAGACGAGGGCATTCGATCCAATTTGTGATCCCAGCTACAAAGACAGATGTGTTACAGCAATTCGTTCTTCCCCCGCACACACAATTAAAGCATGGAATAATCTCCACCCAACTATAGTTACCCAACCAGATGCAACTACATTTAAAGTAGCTCTTTCTTCCCAATAACCCTTTCTGGCTTCAGCCCTCCCTTCACCACCTCCACAGTTTAAATCCCATTTGGAATAGTTTGGCCTCTCTCCCCCTCCCCCCCCCCCCTCCCCCTCCCGCTGACGGACGCCCTCTCCGCCTCGTGCCCTTTCCCGCCTCGTGCCCTTCCCGCCTTTCCGAGGACGATAGGCGAACTACACTTCCCAGCAGCCCTCAGCACGCACACGCGCACATCCCCGGGTGGGGGGCGTTTTTACGTCAAGACGCGGTGACGTCGGTGGGTTTGGGCAGACGACGGTCAACGGGCGAACTCCACTTCCCAGCAGCCCTCAGCACGCACACGCGCACATCCCCGGGTGGGGGGCGTTTTTACGTCAAGACGCGGTGACGTCGGTGGGTCTGGGCAGCCGACGGACGACGGGCGAACTCCACTTCCCAGCAGCCCTCGGCACGCACACGTCCGCGGAGGGGGAGGGGGGGGGCGTTTTTACGTCAAGACGCGGTGACGTCGGTGGGTCTGGGCGGACGACGGTCGACGGGCGAACTCCACTTCCCAGCAGCCCTCAGCACGCACACGTCCGCGGAGGGGGAGGGGGGGGCGTTTTTACGTCAAGACGCGGTGACGTCGGTGGGTCTGGGCAGCGGGCTCTGGGGCAGAGGGAGCCGCCGGCGGGAGGAGGAGGAGGAGGAGGATGAGGAGTGTGAGGACGGCGGTGTGGAGCGGCCGGAGCGCGGCCTGGGCCCTGCGGCCACGGTAATGGTAGCGGTAATGGGCGGCCTCGCCACCCACCGGGGGGGAGAGAGAGGCGAGGGGGGGGGGGGGGTAAATGCTGGGGGCTGTCAACCAGTTTAAATCGGTGGCAGTTGACCTGGGAGTGACCTCGGCCTAGCCCGGGGGGGGGAGGGGCTAGTCCTGAAGAGAGGGGCCGAGTTTCCAATCACTTGTTTCATAGCAAAAGGATTTGAGTATAGGAGCAGGGAGGTTCTACTGCAGTTGTACAGGGTCTTGGTGAGACCACACCTGGAGTATTGCGTACAGTTTTGGTCTCCAAATCTGAGGAAGGACATTATTGCCATAGAGGGAGTGCAGAGAAGGTTCACCAGGCTGATTCCTGGGATGTCAGGACTGTCTTATGAAGAAAGACTGGATAGACTTGGTTTGTACTCTCTAGAATTTAGGAGATTGAGGGGGGATCTTATAGAAACTTACAAAATTCTTAAGGGGTTGGACAGGCTAGATGCAGGAAGATTGTTCCCGATGTTGGGGAAGTCCAGGACAAGGGGTCACAGCTTAAGGATAAGGGGGAAGTCCTTTAAAACCGAGATGAGAAGAACTTTTTTCACACAGAGAGTGGTGAATCTCTGGAACTCTCTGCCACAGAGGTTAGTTGAGGCCAGTTCATTGGCTGTATTTAAGAGGGAGTTAGATGTGGCCCTTGTGGCTAAGGGGATCAGGGGGTATGGAGAGAAGGCAGGTACGGGATACTGAGTTGGATGATCAGCCATGATCATATTGAATGGCGGTGCAGGCTCGAAGGGCCGAATGGCCTACTCCTGCACCTAATTTCTATGTTTCTATGAAACGGAGGATTTTGGGGGTGAAGGAGTTCGGTGAGAAGGGAAATGACCCCCTAAGGGGGCTAACAAGTGGCAAGAGTGTTTTAGAGTCATCTCTAGAATCATTCCTACAGCGTGGAAACTCGCCCTTCGGCCCTACTTGTCCATGCTGTACGTTTGGCAACACTGGGCCTCCTCTGCTCTCTGGAGTTCAGAAGGTTAGGGGGAGGGGGGGGAGTGGGGTGGACCTTATTGAAACTTACAGAATAATGAAAGGCATAGATAGAAACATAGAAAATAGGTGCAGGAGTAGAGGCCATTCGGCCCTTCGAGCCTGCACCGCCATTCAATATGATCATGGCTGATCATCCAACTCAGTATCCTGTACAGACTGGATGATAGGTAGACTGGATGTGGAGAGGATGTTTCCACTGGTGGTGGGAGAGTCTAGTACCAGAGGTCATTTTCTTACAATTAAAGGGTGCTCTTTTAGAAAGGAGTTACTTCTTTAGTCAGAGGGTAGTTAATCCGAGGAACTCATTGTCACAGTCAGTTATGGGCTGGCGTGAAGTTACAGAGAAGGACTTTAACTGGACTTGTAATCAAACACTCTCCTTGCAAACACAAATCAGCTCAGCAAACCTATCTGATCCTCAGTTTTTTGTTTACTAATCAGAAATTCTTTTTGGCTAAAATTTAAGATATTGATCCACACCAGAGAACAGTCAGTCCTTTGGCCCTTTGGCCCACAATGGTTGTGCTGAACATGATGCCAAGTTAAACTCATCTCCCGGTACCTGATCCATATCCCTCCATACCCTGCAGTTCTATGTGCCAATCTAAAAGCCTCTTAATGCCACTAGGATGTTTGCATCCACCATCAACCTTGGCAATATGTTCAAGGCCCCCACCACTCTTAGTGCTAAAAAAAAGTGCTATGCGTATCTCCATTAAACTTTCCCCTTCTCACCGTATTCATAGTCATAGAGTGAGTGATACAGTGCGGAAAAGGTCCCTTCGGCCCAACTTGCCCACACCGGCCAACATGTCCCAGCTACACTAGTCCCACCTGCCCGCGCTTGGTCCATATCCCTCCAAACCTGTCCTATCCATGTATCTGTCTAACTGTTTTTTAAACGATGGGATAGTCCCAGCCTCAACTACCTCCCCTGGCAGCTTGTTCCATACACCCATCATCACCCATTGTGTGAAAAAGTTACCCCTCGGATACATCTTAAATCTTTTCCCCTTCACCTTGAACCTATGTCCTCTGGTCCTCGATTCCCCTACTCTGGGCAAGAGACTCTGTACATCTACCTGATATATTCCTTTCGTGATTTTGTACACCTCTATAAGATCACTCCTCAACTTCCTGCACTCCAAGGAATGGAGACCCAGCCCTGCTCAACCTCTCCCTGTAGCTCAGGCCCCCTAGTCCCAGCAACATCCTCGTAAATCTTTTCTGAATCCTTCCAAGCTTGACAATATCTTTCCTATCACATGGTGCCCAGAACTGCACACAATATTCTAGATGCGGTCTCATCAACGTCTTATTCACTAGCACTATAGCCCAGTCTTGGACAGTGAAGACCATGTATCCACCAATATTGTACCCACTATAATCTATGTCCACCAGCAAGGGCATGTATGCACAAGATTAACTGGAGAGCTGTTTCAAAGAGCTGGCACCAGGTCGATGGGCAGAGTAGCCCCATTGTCTTGAGTCATCATCCCTTAGGTGTAACTATGTGACCTTAGCCCTTGTAATCTATAATCAGTTCAATCAAGTGACTCAGTTTTCTAACAGGTAGAAGTCCAATCCCGCCTGAAGTCTTGCAAACGATACAGTGGACAAACAGCCCAGAAATGAATTGGTTCAATAGACAATAGGTGCAGGAGTAGGCCATTCGGCCCTTCGAGCCAGCACCGCCATTCAATGTGATCATCCCCAATCAGTACCCCGTTCCTGCCTTCTCCCCATATCCCCTGACTCCGCTATCTTTAAGAGCCCTATCTAGCTCTCCCTTGAAAGTATCCAGAGAACCTTCCTCCACCGCCCTCTGAGGCAGAGAATTCCACAGACTCACCACTCTCTGTGAGAAAAAGTGTTTCCTCGTCTCCGTTCTAAATGGCTTACCCCTTATTCTTAAACTGTGTGTGTGGCCCCTGGTTCAACGATACTTTATTGTCACATGTACCGAGATACAGTGAAATTCATTTTTGTATGTAGTGATACTTGTACTGAACTGTAAACAAAATGAATTTTGCTGCACCTCAGTACACATGACACTCCCGCACGCTAAAGACGTACGGGTTTGTGGTTGTGTAGAAAGGAACTGCAGATGCTGGCTTATACCAAAGATGGACTCAAAGTGCTGGAGAAACTCAGTGGGTCAGGCAGCATCTGACTGGGGTCTGAAAAAGAGTCCCGACTCGAAACATCGCCCATCCTCTTTCTCCAGAGATGCTGCTTGACCCGCTGAGTTACTCCAGCACTTTGTGTTTGTAGGTTAATTGGCTTCGGTAAAATTTGCCCTAGTGTGAAGGACAGTGTTGGTGTATGGGGGTGATTGATCGGTGGTTAGCGCAGACTCAGTGGACCGAACGGCCTTTAAACTGCATCTCTAAAGTCCAATAAAGTTCCATTGAACCATTGAACAAATTAATTTCTGGGCTGTTTGTCCACTGCTTTATTTGCCTGATCGTGAAATATAAAAAATACCCTAAACACTCAGTAGGTATGGCAGTGTCTGTGGAAGGAAGATTCTGCAATGAGTTTCCTTTGTGGATTATTTATTAAATGCAAGGTATCTTTGGCACAGAATGCTGGAGTAACTCAGCGGGACAGGCAGCATCTCTGGAGGGAAAGAATGTCACCCATTCCTTCTCTCCAGAGATGCTGCCTGTCCCGCTGAGTTACTCCTACATTTTGTGTCTATCTTCGGTTTAAACCAGTTCCTTCCTACACAAGGTATTTCAGGAGCTGCTTGTGGACAAAGGAATGGTGCTGCTTCTTGAAATTAGTTCATGTCTCAGGTCAAAGACTTGGTCTCTCCTTCTACATTCATTGTCTGACCAGCTGAGTTTGTGGTCACCCCCCCCACCCCCCCATTTTGATTCTATTTCAGGTTCCAGCAACTACAGTTTTGTTACTTTCATGCTCACTCTGTCCAGGGCCAGGGTTCAGTGAGCTCTGAACATTGCCCTGGTGTGAGGTTTCAGTATTCTCTCCTCCAAAGGGGGGTTGTGGGGACACTCATGGAATCGATGGATCCCCTGAGCAAAATGGGGATATGGGGCAGGGAGATGAGGATTTGGTTTTAAGGAACAGCAAATGCTGGAAAATCGAAGGTAGACAAAAGTGCTGGAGAAACTCAGCGGGTGCAGCAGCATCTATGGAGCGAAGGAAATAGGCAACATTTCGGGCCGAAACCCTTCGCGACAAGAATCGTCCCTGGTCTGATGGATAGTGGAGCAGGCTTGAATGATCTAACGGCGTTGTCCTTTTTTGTTCCATCCATAGGGGAAGGCCATGCAGCCCTCATGGACACATGGTACAAATTACCAAACAACTCAAATTTCAGGGTCGCGTTCTGTGTGTCAACCCAGCTGCTGCCTGTCGTGGCTGTAATAGGATCTGCCTCAGTTCCCCCAGCCCCTCCTGCCTAATTTCTCCCAGCCCATCCTCCCCAAGTTCCCTCTCTTGCCCTGTTTTTTTCACCCTGCCCCTCCTATTCCGGTTTCTCCCCATGGGCCCAGTTTCCTTCCCCCCCCCTCTCCCGTTGTGGTTCAAGACTCCATAAGTACAGAACACAGGGATATCACACTTATACAGCAATCACTCTGATGGTAATATCACCAATTAGTTATTTGTGGGCTGTGTGGGAAGTTTGTTCGTGCTCTGCTGTGTTTTTTTTTTCCCTCAGTGAAGCATGATAACAGCTTTATGCTAAAACAGGAGAGAGAGAGAGAGAGAGGAAGATAGACTATAATGGATGGGATTTATATAGCGCCTTTCTAATACTCAAGGCGCTTGTAATTACACCTCTGTTTCTAAATGCGTTGCTGCGATGACTTGGAAGCATGGGTGACCCCTGGATCTCCGGATTGTGTGCATTTTAAACATTCAGCCTCTATCCACGGTGGTGCAGTGTTAGTGCGGCTGCTTCACGGTGCCAGAGACCCGGGTTCGAATCCCTCCACATTGTACCTTGTGGAGTGCGGCTTTGAGGGGTTGCAGTGGGTGGTAAGAAAGCCGGTGAAGAGGGAAACGGGTAAGAGGCGTGTGTGAGAGGGTAGGTTTCGGCTAAATAAGTAAGTGGGATTATTGTCTTGCTCTGACACGGCACAAGGAACACGGGATAAGTCCACACTGAAGTTACAGGTGCAACGAGTTTGATCCTGACTACAGGTACTATTCTCCCTGTGGCCATGTGGGTTTTCTCCGGGTGCTCCGGTTTCCCCCATGTCCCAAAGACGTACAGGTTTGTAGGTTATTTAATTGCCTTTTTAAATTGTCCTTAAGTGTTTGGGATAGAATCAGGGAAGGGTGATCGCTGGTCAGCGCAGACTCGATGGGCCAAAGGGCCTGTTTCCGCACCTTATCTCTAAACTAAACTAAACTTTCCCTTTCAGATCCTGGTACTCTCCAGCTGGCTGCCTCGTGGTTGATGATGGACGTCACTATTCCTCTCCGGCCACCCAGGTACATGAATCGCTCTCGGCACCGTGGGGAGACCCTCTCCTTTATGTCCCAGACTGTGGGCAGAAACAAAATCACAATAATATACAGCAATAAAAAAGAGTTGTAATCTCATGTGGAATTCTTTGCCACAGAAGGCTGAGGAGGCCGTGTCAATGGATATTTTTAAGGCAGAGATGGATAGAATCTTGATTAGGTCGGGTGTGGGGAGAAGGCAGGAGAATGGGGTTGAGAGGGAAAGATGGATCAGCCGTGATTGAATGGCCTTATTCTGCTCCAAGAACGTATGAGCTTATCTCAACTCTGCCTTCTTACCCCTGAGAGCCGTTCACCCCCTCTCCTGTCGACGATCTGTCCTACTCTCCTTTAAAAATAGACGTACCTCTGCTTTGACAATCCTTCGAGGAAGAGAGGACTCGCCACCCTCTGAGGGTTGAATGGGCCGACTGGCCTAATTCTGTTCCTATGTCTTTTGGTCCAGCTCAGGCCCCGTATAACGTAATAGACAATAGGTGCAGGAGTAGAGGCCATTCGGCTCTTCGAGTCAGCACCGCCATTCACTGTGATCACGGCTGATCATCCACACTCAGTACCCTGTTCCTGCCTTCTCCCCATATCCCTTGACTCCGCTATCTTTAAGAGCTCTATCCAACTCTCTCTTGAAAGCATCCAGAGAATTGGCCTCCACTGCCTTCTGAGGCAGAGAATTCCACAGATTCACAACCCACTGGGTGAAAAATATTTCCTCATCTCAGTTCTGGATGGCCAACCCCTTATTCTTAAACTGTGGCTCCCTGGTTCTGGACTCCCCCAACATCGGGAACATGTTTCCTGCCTCTAGCGTGTCCAAACCCTTAATAATCATACATGTTTCAATAAGATACCCTCTCACCCTTCTAAATTCCAGAGTATACAATCCCAGCCGCTCCATTCTATCAACATATGACAGTCCCGCCATCCTGGGAATTAACCTGGTGAACCTACGCTGGGCTCCCTCAATAGCAAGAATGTCCTTCCTCAAATATGGAGACCAAAACTGTACACAATACTCCAGGTGTGGTCTCACCAAGGTCCCGTACAAATGAAAATGGAATAAGACCAAGCCCACCCATTGAACAAAGTCTTCCATTTATATAACACCCATTCATACAGTGACAGCACTAGTATCGTAAGACAGTTGACACTGAGACATATTATTAGGGGAGGTGATCAATGATTCAGTCAAGGATTAGGCATTTTAAAGGATTATGAGAGGTTTAGAGAGGGGTTTGTGAGTCCAGAATAGTTAGCTTTGTAAATTCAAGATTCAATGTAATTGTCACATGTACCAATTAAGGTACAGTGAAATTTGAGTTACCATACAGCCATACTAAGTAAAAAAGCAAAAATACACACAGCACATAAAATAAAGTTGAACGTAAACATCCACCACAGTGGAGTCAACATTCCTCACTGTGATGGAAGGCAATAATGTTCAATCATCTGAATTATCCTTCGTGTGCAGGAAGTGCTAGTGTACGGGCTGATCACTTGTCGGGCGTGGACTCGGGCCAAAGGGCCTGTTTCCACGTTGTATGTCAACAATCTAAAGTCTAAAGCTGCATGGGTTATGGTGATGCGGAGAAGGTTACACAGATAGGGAGGCAGGAAGCGTTAAAGCAACAGAGGGTATTAAAGGTCAGGGTGAGCTAGCAGCGATAGGGAAGATGAAGGGCTGGAGAGAGAATGCAGAGAGAGCGAGAGAAGTCTGGAGCAGGTTAGAGAGGATAGAACAGTGGGAAACGAATGCAGAGGGAGAGAAGATGACATGTGGGAAACAACACCCACGGTCTGAGGTTCTGCAATGATTTTCCTTTGTGGATTATTTATTAAATGCAAGGTATTTTAGGCACAAAATGGTGGAGTAACTCAGCGGGACAGGCAGCATCTCTGGAGAGAAGGAATGGGTGACGTTTCGGATCCCTACTTTTTTGCATATCTTTTATTCATTGTTCTTTATCTCTCTACATCATCGCCTATATCTTTCTCGTTTCCCTTGTCCTTAACCAGTCTGAAGAAGGGTCTCGACCTGAAACGTCACCCATTCCTTCTCTCCAGAGATGCTGCCTGTCCCGCTGAGTTACTCCTACATTTTGTGTCTATCTTCGGTTTAAACCAGTTCCTTCCTACACAAGGTATTTTAGGAGCTGCTTGTGGACAAAGGAATAATACTGCTTCTTAAAATGAGCTTCATGCACAGTTGCTCTGTGCCAAGAGTGGAGAAGCTTTGATTGTCACACGCACTGGGAACAGTGAACTTCTCACTTGCAGCAGCTTAGCAGGCCCCGGAACGTAACAAGGCAATAAAAGCCTGTGTTTGTGTTGCTCAGGGTGTGGGTTGTGGTGGGGTTAATGGTTCAGCTTGTAGCCGTGACTGTGTCAGTGACTGCAAGTTTCTGGGTGAGGGGTCGTCGACTGACCGGCTGAGCTGCACTCTGCAGCCATGGCGGTGCTGGAATGCAGGCAGAGGTGACAGCAGCTGCTCCCTCTTTCATAGCAAAAGGATTTGAGTATAGGAGCAGGGAGGTTCTACTGCAGTTGTACAGGGTCTTGGTGAGACCACACCTGGAGTATTGCGTACAGTTTTGGTCTCCAAATCTGAGGAAGGACATTATTGCCCTAGAGGGAGTGCAGAGAAGGTTCACCAGACTGATTCCTGGGATGTCAGGACTGTCTTATGAAGAAAGACTGGATAGACTTGGTTTATACTCTCTAGAATTTAGGAGATTGAGAGGGGATCTTATAGAAACTTATAAAATTCTTAAGGGGTTGGACAGGCTAGATGCAGGAAGATTGCTCCCGATGTTGGGGAAGTCCAGGACAAGGGGTCACAGCTTAAGGATAAGGGGGAAATCCTTTAAAACCGAGATGAGAAGAACTTTTTTCACACAGAGAGTGGTGAATCTCTGGAACTCTCTGCCGCAGAGTGTAGTCGAGGCCAGTTCATTGGCTATATTTAAGAGGGAGTTAGATGTGGCCCTTGTGGCTAAGGGGATCAGAGGGTATGGAGAGAAGGCAGGTACGGGATACTGAGTTGGATGATCAGCCATGATCATATTGAATGGCGGTGCAGGCTCGAAGGGCCGAATGGCCTACTCCTGCACCTAATTTCTATGTTTCTATGAGAGGTGGGACAGGGATAGAGAGGTGGGGAGAGCAGAGAGGGGAGGGAGGGCAGCGTAGAGACAAGAAGGGGGAGGACAGAGAGAGAGAGAGAGTGTGTGTGTGTGCTTTCACTGTCAAGACTCCACTGATCACTTTGTTTATTCAGCAAATACTTAGTCGAAATAATGTACTGCAGATGGTGGTTTACACGAAAGGACCCAATGAGCTGGAGTAACATAACAGATTAGGCAGCTTCTGTAGGATCCGAGCCGAAACGTTTACCTATCCATGTTCACCAAAGATGCTGTCCGACCAACTGAGTTTTTCCAGCACTTTACGTCCTTTTCAGCAAAGACTTGGTGTGTGTATGGAACAAGCCGTCACAGGAGGTAGTTGAGGCTGGGACTATCCCAATATTCAAGAAACAGTTCGACAGGTACATGGATAGGACCGGTTTGGAGGGATATGGACCAAGCGCAGGCAAGTGGGACGTGTTGATGGGACATGTTGGCCGATGTGGGCAGGTTGGGCCGCAGGGCCTGTTTCTATCACTCTACAGACGTTACAGGGCTGTTCCATGTTTCCCCAGCCCTTAAACCCACCGCTTTCCTCCACCTTCAGCCATTTAGGACTGAGGTGAGGAAAAAAACCTTTTCTCGTTGTGAATCTGTGGAATTCTCTGCCACAGAAGGCAGTGGAGGCCAATTCACTGGATGTTTTCAAGAGAGAGTTAGATTTAGCTCTATGTGCTAAAGGAATCAAGGGATATGGGGGAAATAGCAGGAACGGGATACTGATTCTGAATAATCAGCCATGATCATGTTGGATGGCGGTGCTGGCTCGAAGGGCCGAATGGCCTACTCCTGCACCTATTTTCCATGCTTCTACCTCTGACCCCGCTCGGAGATGTTTCTGCTCACCAGCTCTCGTGTTTCTGCTTTTACTTCAGGCTGTGCTGGAGAAAGCAGCCGCAGAATCGGCAGCAGCAAAAGCCACGAAGGAGAAGAAGCCCGTTGCCTTGGTACGTCCTGGCGCCGTTCCGTGTGCGCCGCCGGAGTTGCCGCGAGATCCAGCGCGGTATCCCCGTGGCGCAGGCTGGGAGAGGGGTAGATGGGGGATGCTGCTGCTGCTGGAGTCCTGGTGGCGTTCGTTCCTCTCTGCATGTTATCGAGCCGACAGGCGTTGGGGTTAGCTGGCCAGTGTTGCCTCACACAGCCACAGCACAATCACGGCACAGAGAGGGAGAGAGCAGGGGAACATGCCCTTTGGTCCGACGCTGCACTGATCCCATTTTATTCTCCGCACTTCCCCAAATGACCACGGTGGCGAAGCCGTTTGAACGTTCTCCCTGGGACCGCGTGGGTTTTCTCCGGGTGCCTCTGCTTTCCACCCACAAGCCAAACACGCGCGGGTTTGCAGCTTAATTGCCTTTCGGTAAATTAAAAATTGTCCGTAGCGTGTAGTGCTAGTGTGCGGGGTGATCGCTGGTCGGTATGGACCCGGTGGGCTGAAGGGCCTGTTTCCACACAGTATCTCTAAAGTCTGAACCACCTCCCATCCACAGATTTTACCATTCCCCTATGCACAGGAGTAAAGTGCAGTGGCCTATTAGCCTACCAACCCTTTACTTACCATGAAGGGTCTCGACCCGAAACGTCACCCGTTCCTTCTCTCCAGAGATGCTGAGGAGTAAGGTGCAGTGTCCTATTAGCCTCTCACCCCTTAACTTACCTTTATGAGGCAGATGGGGCCACGGCTTATTGAACCTGTGCAGTACATAGATCTACAGCAGTACTATCCCATCAATCGCATCCCCGGAGCAGTCGGAGAGGAGGGGGGAGGTGGGGTGGGGAGCACTGACTGGCGGAACAGCGGGTCAGGGCTAGGGTACGTCGGCTGACAAACTTCTTGTCCATTTCCTTTACAGGAATCCAAGTCGTTCGCCATGAACATGTTCCGTGGCCTGATCGTAACCGAGCAAGTTTTCCCCTTCCCCTCAGGTACGAGTCGGGTTTTCACAGATTAAGCAGCGTTGCTTGTGTACCAGGACCTGTCGACGATGGCAATATTTAACAGATAGAAACATAGAAAATAGGTGCAGGAGTAGAGGCCATTCGGCCCTTCGAGCCTGCACAGCCATTCAATATGATCATGGCTGATCATCCAACTCAGTATCCTGTACCTGCCTTCTCTCCATACCCCTTGATCCCTTTAGCCACAAGGGCCACATCTAACTCCCTCTTAAATATAGCTAATGAACTGGCCTCAACTACCTTCTGTGGCAGAGAATTCCACAGATTCACCACTCTCTGTGTGAAAAATGTTTTTCTCATCTCGGTCCTAAAAGATTTCCCCCTTATCCTTAAACTGTGACCCCTTGTTCTGGACTTCCCCAACATCGGGAACAATCTTCCTGCATCTAGCCTGTCCAACCCCTTAAGAATGTTGTACGTTTCTATAAGATTCCCCCCTCAATCTTCTAAATTCTAGCGAGTACAAGCCGAGTCTATCCAGTCTTTCTTCATATGAAAGTCCTGCCATCCCAGGAATCAGTCTGGTGAACCTTCTCTGTACTCCCTCTATGGCAAGAATGTCTTTCCTCAGATTAGGAGACCAAAACTGTATGCAATACTCCAGGTGTGGCCTCTCCAAGACCCTGTACAACTATTGATGTACAGAGGGATCAAGCCCACTGCTCTGTGACAGCACCAACACAAGTAGACAGAGTCCAGCTTCAGGGACAGTTTCTTCCCAGCTGTTATCAGGCAACTGAACAATGTAATCAACAACTAGAGAGCGGTCGTGAGCTGCTATCTCCCTCATTATAGACCCTTGGACTATATTTGATTTGTCTTTATCTTGCACTAAACGTTATTCCCTTTATCGTGTATCTGTACACACTGTGGACCGCTCAAGTGTAATCATGCTTTGTCTTTCTGCTGTCTCGTTAGCACGCAACAAAAGCTTTAGCAGAATTAGGCCATTCGGCTCATCAAGTCTACTCCGCCATTCAATCATGGCTGATCTATCATTCCCTCCTAACCCCATTCTCAAAAGCTGGGTGCATGTGACAATAAACTAAACTCAAACTCAGTGGTAAAGGCCTATGGTATTCTTGCCTTCATTGTTCAGGGCATTGAGTATGAGTGTCGGGAAGGATCGGGTTTTAAGTCGGCTGTATATAATCCATTAGGGTGGCAAAGAAGGCTTTTGATACATTGGTCTTCATCATTCAGGGGGCTGAGCATCGAGGTTGGGACGTTACATCCCAGTTGTTCAAGACGTTGGTGAGGCCACATTCAGAGTATTGAGTTCAGTACTGGTCACCCTGCTGTAAGAAATGTGTCATTAAGTCAGATAGAGTGCCGAGAAGATTTACAAGAATGTTGCCATGACTTGAAGGCCTGAGCTATAGGGAGAGGTTGGGCAGATGAGCCTTTATTCCTTGGCATGCAGGAGGCTAAGATGTGATCTTAGTGTATAGAGTCATGAGGGGAGTAGATAGAGTACAAGCACATTATTTACCCAGTGTAGGGGAATCAAGAACCAGGTTTAAGATGAGATGGGAAAGATCTAATAGATGCTTGAGGGGGCGTTGATAATGCTGCTGGCCTTGCTGATGCAGTGTAGATGAAGTCAATGGAAGGGAGGTTGGTTTGCGTGATGGTCTGGGCTGGTCCACAACACTCTGCAATATCTTGTGGTCTTGGATGGAACTGTTCCCAAACCATGCTGTGATGCCTTCCGATAAAATACTTCCTGCGACGCAGCTTCATGGCCAAGACAGAGCATTGCTCTTTAAAGGCCTCCGGTCCTGCTGAAAATGTAAACATCAGCAGGTCACAATGTTAATAGACGATTAGACATTCGGCCCTTTGAGCCAGCACCGCCATTGATTGTGGTCACGGCTGATCATACCGTGGGCCCCCAATGGGGACAGAAGGAGAAGACTAAACTATCAAAGCAAAGAGTTTTCTTCCTCCCTTCCACAAGTGAACTAACGCCTCTCCTTCAATGTGTGTTTATCCAGTTCTCACCGACGAACAAGCTCAGTTTCTCCGTGAACTGACGGGCCCCGTCAGCAAGTTCTTTGAGGTATGTTATTTAACCTCAATCCCCTCGCCCTCTCTCAATCTTCTCCCCGCACCTAAGACGTACAGGTTTGTAGGTTAATTGGCTTAGTATAATTGTAAATTGTCCCTCGTGTGTATAGCATAGTGTTAGTGTGTGTGGGGATCGCTGGTCAGCGTGGACTCAGTGGGCCGAAGGGCCTGTTTCCACGCTGTATGTCTAAAGTCTGAACCACCTCCCATCCACAGATTCTACCATTCCCCTGTGCACAGGAGTAATGAACCTACCAACCCTTTACTTACCATGAAGGGTCTCCACCCGAAACGTCACCCATTCCTTCTCTCCAGAGATGCTGCCTGTCCCACTGAGTTACTCCAGCATTTTGTGTCTGAAGCTTCGGTTTAAACCAGCATCTGCAGTTCCTTCCTGCATCTTACTTGCCTTTATGAAGCTGATGGGGGCCAGTTGGCTTATTGAATGTATGCAGAACATAGATCTCCAGCAGTACAATCCCATCAATCGCATCCTCCCTCCTAATTGTCTGAAGAAGGGTTTCGGCCCGAAACGTTGCCTATTTCCTTCGCTCCATAGATGCTGCTGCACCCGCTGAGTTTCTCCAGCACTTTTGTCTACCTTCGATTTTCCAGCATCTGCAGTTCCTTCTTAAAAACGAATTGTCCTTGCACCTGTGCAGCCTGACAAAGCAGTCGGAGAGGAGGGGGGAGGGAGCACTGACTGGGGGAACAGCGGTGACCCACTTCTTATCCCTTTCCCTAGTGTGCGGGGATCACAGGTCGGCGTGGACTCGGTGGGCAAAAGGGCCTGTTTCCGCACAACTAAACCTTTATTTTTTGTAACTACTCCCTGAGATATTGGTGGTGGCACCGTGAATCTTCCCCTCTGCCGATCAGAGAGGCGGGTAACATTTTGGGCTGCTGCTGCTCGTGACTGGGGCCAGGGCTCCGTGACTGAATCGGGAGAAATGCTTCCCCCTCTCCCTCCCCCCCTCCCTCCCTCCCTCCCTCCGCACCTACACCTGCCACGTTGTGACGCGGATAGTCTTCGCGGCCCAGAGGATGATTGGTGTGAAACGGCTCTCTCTCGCCCCCTTCCCCTCCGCAGGAGGTCAACGATCCAATGGCCAACGACTCTCTGGAGATGGTGGAGGATGGGACCATGCAGGGCCTGAAGGAGATGGGGGCCTTTGGTCTCCAGGTGCCCTCTGAGTTTGGGGGACTGGGTCTTACCAACACACAGGTAAGCCCGGGCAAGGGGTGGCGGCATTCTCAGACCCAGCAGCTGGGGTCATAATGTCATGTGATAGGAGCAGAATTAGGCCATTCGGCCCATCAAGTCTATTCAGCCATTAAATCATGGTTGTTCTAACTTTCCCTCCTAACCCCATTCTCCTGCCTTCTCCCCATAACCCCTGACACCTGTACCAATCAAGAATCTATCTGAAGAAGGGTCTCGACCCGAAATGTCACCCATTCCTTCTCTCCAGAGACGCTGCCTGTCCCGCTGAGTTACTCCAGAATTTTGTGTCTATCTTCGATTTAAACCAGCATCTGCAGTTCCTTCCTACACCAGATTCTATCTATCTCTGCCTTAAAAATATCCATAGGCAGCCTCCACAGCCTTCTGTGACAAATAATTCTACAGATTCACCGCCCTCTGACTAAAGAGATTCATCATTTCCTGGCTAAAGGAACATCATTTCTGTGCTCTCTGGTCCTAGACTCTCCCAGTAGTGGAAACAATAGACAATAGGTGCAGGAGCACTCTCACCATCGACGGCACCACTGTCTCCCCATCTCCCCAGGCCCGCAACCTTGGCGTGATCTTTGATTCCACCCTCTCCCTTGAGCCTCACATCCGCCATGTGATTAAAACCTCCTTCTTTCATCTCCGCAACATCGCCAAACTCAGACCCTCTCTCACATCGCCCGCTGCTGAAAGACTCATCCATGCCTTCATCTCCTCCCGACTGGACTATTGCAACTCACTTCTCCTTGGCATCAGCTCCACCTACATCAACCGACTCCAACTGGTCCAGAACGCAGCCGCCCGACTCATTACCCACACCAAATCCTGGCATCACATCACTCCAGTCCTCAAACAACTTCACTGGCTTCCCATCTCCCACCGGATCAACTACAAAATCCTGATCCTCACCTACAAAGCCCTCCACCATCTGGCCCCCCCATATCTCACTGACCTCCTCTCCCCCTACCAACCCTCACGGTCCCTCAGATCCACATCAGCCGGTCTCCTCTCCATCCACAAGTCCAACCTCCGCAGTTTTGGGGACAGAGCCTTCTCCAGGGCAGCTCCCAGGCTCTGGAACTCCCTCCCCCAACTGATCCGCAATTCCGTGTCCCTCACCATCTTCCAGTCCCGCCTCAAGACCCATCTCTTCACCTCTGCCTATCCTTAGCTCCACGTCCCCCTCCCTTTTCATCTGTGCATTAATTGCCTCATATTGTGTTTTGTATTGAATTCTGTCTTTACTTTGTGTACTAGTCATGTCTCTACTATTTATTTCATTCCCCTTACATGTTTTTCCTCTACCTGCAAAATATTTGTAAGGTGTCCTTGAGACTCTTGAAAGGCGCCCATAAATAAAATGTATTATTATTATTATTAGGAGTAGGCCATTTGGACCTTCAAGCCAGCACCGCCATTCAATGTGATCATGGCTGATCATCCCCAATCAGTACCCCGTTCCTGCCTTCTCCCCATATCCCCTGACTCTGCTATTTTTAAGAGCTCTATCTAGCTCTCTCTTGAAAGCATCCAGAGAACCGGCCTCCACCACCCTCTGAGGCAGAGACATCATATCCACATCCATTCTATCCAGGTCTTTCATTATTCGGGAGGTTTCAATGAGGTCCCCCCCCTCCAGCGAGTGCAGGCCCAGTGCAGGCGGGTCAGGCAGTTTCCGGCACCTCAGCTGTCGTGCCTTTGCTTTGCAGTACGCTCGGCTGGTTGAGATTGTCGGCATGCATGACCTGAGTGTGGGGATCACTCTGGGGGCTCACCAGTCCATCGGCTTCAAGGGGATCCTCTTGTTTGGGAACGAGGCGCAGAAGAAGAAGTACCTTCCAAAGCTGGCTACAGGTGTGTAACATGGAGCAGTGGCGGGTTGGGTGGTGTGCGCTTAGACCTTAGAGATACAGCGCGGAAACAGGCCCACCGAGTCCGCGCCGACCAGCAATCACCCCGTACACTATCTCGACCCTACACATTATAGACAATAGGTGCAGGAGTAGAGGCCATTCGGCCCTTCGAGCCAGCACCGCCATTCAATGTGATCATGGCTGATCATCCCCAATCAGTACCCCGTTCCTGCCTTCTCCCCATACCCCCTGACTCTGCTATCTTTATGAGCCCTATCTAGCTCTCTCTTGAAAGCATCCAGAGAACCCGCCTCCACCACAGACTCACAACTCTCTGTGAGGAAAAAGTGTTTCCTCGTCTCCGTTCTAAATGGCTTACCCCTTATTCTTAAACTGTGTGGCCCCTGATTCTGGACTCCCCCAATATCGGGAACATGTTTCCTGCCTCTAGCGTGTCCAAACCCTTAACAATCTTATATGTTTCAATGAGATCCCCTGGGATCATTCTTGTAAACCTCCTCTGGACCCTCTCCAGAGCCAGCACATCCCTCCTCACATATGGGGCCCAGGTCTGCTCAGAGTGATACACGGCATTAGATAAATGCAGGCACCTTTTGTCCAGGTGAAACCATGGCTGCCTTCTGCCTGACGGAGTCGGCGAGCGGCTCTGACGCAGCCTCCATCAAAACCACCGCCGTCAGGAGTGACTGTGGAAAGCACTACATCTTGAACGGGAGCAAGATCTGGATCAGGTACCCGCTGGGTGAGGGTGGAGCGTGGGAGGGTGGGCTGGTGTGTGGAGGGGGTGGGGACGGATAGGGGTATGGAGGGGGTGGGGGGGGCTGGGGTGTGGAGGGGGTGGGGCAGGCTGGGGTGGGCTGGGGGTGGGGTAGGCTGGGGTGTGGAGGGGGTGGTGTGGGACAGGCTGGGGTGTGGAGGGGGTGGGGACGGATAGGGGTATGGCGGGGGTGGGGCAAGGACTGGGTGTGGAGTGGGTGGAGGGGGGAGGTGGGTGGGCTGGGGGTGCGGGTAGGCTTGGGGGGGAGGGGGTGGTGTGGGACGGCTTGGTTGTGGAGGGGGTGGGGAGGATAGTAGGGGTTTGGCGGGGGTGGGGAGGGTGAGGTGTGGAGGGGGTGAGGTGGGCGGCTGGGGTGGCTGGGGGGGGGAGGCTGGGGTGTGGAGGGGGGTGGTGTGGGACAGGCTGGGGTGTGGAGGGGGTGGGGACGGATAGGGGTATGGCGGGGGTGGGGCGGGGCAGGCTGGGGTGTGGAGGGGGTGGGGTGGGATGGGATTGGGCAGCAGGGGATGGGGTGTGGGGTGGGTTGAGGTGGGGTGGGGGCTTTTTCCCCATATCCCTTGAATTCTTTAGCCTAAGAGCTAAATCGAACTCTCTTGATATTCAGGGATGTGGTTCAACATGCGAGCAGATAAGAGTTTTGTCGGCCATGTTCGGCATTGTGGGCCTGTTCCTGTGCTATGATCTAGGACACTTGCCCCTGAGCCAATGACAAGAGTAGCCCCCGCTTGTACGCGAATGCGCGGGATTCTGTAACCACGGCCATGTGTGTTTTACAGTAACGGCGGGCTGGCGGATATCTTCACCGTCTTTGCCAAGGTGCCGGTGAAAGACGAACAGAGCGGTGAAATGAAGGACAAGATCACCACGTTCATCGTGGAGAGAGGTTTTGGTGGGGTGACCAGGTAGGGCCACGTTAAATGTGCAAGAAAGAACTGCAGATGCTGGTTTAAATCGAAGGTAGACACAAAATGCTGGAGTAACTCAGCGGGTGAGGCAGCATCTCTGGAGAGAAGGGATGGGTGACGTTTCGGGTTGAGACCCTTCTTCAGACCAATATATAACAATACAGTGTTTAAGAAGGAACTGCAGATGCTGGAAAATCGAAGGGAGACAAAAGTGCTGGAGAAACTCAGCGGGTGCAGCAGCATCTATGGAGCGAAGGAAATGGGCAACGTTTCGGGACCCGAAAACCAAAGGAAATAGGCAACGTTTCGGGACCCGAAAACCAAAGGAAATAGGCACCGTTTCGGGTCGAAACGTTGCCTATTTCCTTCGCTCCATAGATGCTGCTGCACCCGCTGAGTTTCTCCTGCACTTTTGTCTACCTATAACAATACAGTATTAGGTTGAGCAGAATGCTGCCTGGATACGAGAGTATTAGCTACAAGAAGGGATTGGACAAACTTGAAATGTCTTTGCAGTATCGGAGGCTGAGGGTTGACTAAAAGCCGAGACCTATATCCCACGCGATGCATCTCCCCCTTTGCTCCAGCTATCGAGTTAGACTTGATCGTATTTATGTTTAGAATTAGTGGATAGCATGCAAAACAGCGGCACGGTGGCTCAGCGGTAGAGTTGCTTGCGGCACCCGTGACCCGGGTTCGATCCCGACTACGGGCGCTTGTCTGTACGGAGTCGGCACGTTCTCTCCCCGTGACCTGCGTGGGTTTTCTCCGAGATCTTCGGTTTCCTCCCACACTCCAAAGGCGTGCAGGTTTGTAGGTTAATTGGCCTGGTGTATGTGTAAATTGTCCCCCAGTGTGTTGGGTAGTGTTAATGTGCGGGGGATCGCTGGTCGGCTTGGACTCGGTTGGCCGATCCGCGCTGTATCTCTAAACTAAACTAAACTAAAATGTAAAATTCTGACAGGCATAGATAGGGTAGACAGTCAGAATCTTTTTCCCCAGGGTGGAGATATCAAAGACTAGAGGATGTAGCATTAGGTTGAGAGGGGCAAAGATTAACGGAGACATGCGGAGGGTGGTGGGTGCCTGCCAGGGGTGGTGGTGGTGGAGGCAGATACAATAGTGGCATTGAAGAGGCTTTGAGATATGCAGGGGACGGAGAAGGGATATGGATTGCGTGCAGGCACAGGAGACTAGTCTAACTTGGCATCATGTTCGACACAAACATTGTGGGCCGGGCTCCTTCTTCCCATGTTGTATTTGTCCATATTCTGTATTAAATTGAGGATGATTTTTATCTGTATGTGCCAGTAGATGGCGATGTCTGTTCACACTCAGAGACTGAGATAGAAATCAATGATCATAGAAACATAGAAAATAGGTGCAGGAGTAGAGGCCATTCAGCCCTTCGAGCCTGCACCATTCGCCATTCAATATGATCATGGCTGATCATCCAACTCAGTATCCCGTACCTGCCTTCTCTCCATACCCCCTGATCCCTTTAGCCACAAGGGCCACATCTAACTCCCTCTTAAATATAGCCAATGAACTGTGGCCTCAACTACCTTCTGTGGCAGAGAGTTTCAGTGATTCACAGCTCCTGAGAGTGCAGTTAAATGCATGAGGAATTTATCCCTGTTAACTTGGTTTTTATTTAATATGACATAAATGCCAAGTACGTTCAGTGATTTAGTTTTATAGATTATAGATTTATTCACATATACCTTGTATTTTGTTTGAAACCAAGAACTGCAGGTGCTGGTCAGTACACAAAGTGCTGGAGCAACTGTGTAGGTCGGGCAGAATCTCTGGAGAACGTCACCCATCCATGCCCGACCCACTGACTTTGTGTCTGTCTCGAGAAGCTGTTCCTGCCTGACTCTACCATGGCCCAGCCTGGCATTTATTGCTGATCTGACTGCCTTGCCAGTTCAGAGGAGTCAGACACTTGTGAGAATAGAGACAGGCGCAACAGGAATTCTTTGCCACAGACGGCTGTGGAGGCCACAAGTCAGTGAATATTTTTAAGGCAGAGATAGATAGATTATAACCATATAATAACCATATAACAATTACAGCACGGAAACAGGCCATCTTGGCCCTACAAGTCCATGCCGAACAATTATTTTCCCCTAGTCCCATCTACCTGAACCCAGATCATAACCCTCCATTCCTTTCCCATCCATATAACTATCCAATTTATTTTTAAATGATAAAACGAACCTGCCTCCACCACCTCCACTGGAAGCTCATTCCACACAGCCACCACTCTCTGAGTAAATAAGTTCCCCCTCATGTTACCCCTAAACTTCTGTCCCTTAATTCTGAAGTCATGTCCTCTTGTTTGAATCTTCCCTACTCTCAGTGGGAAAAGCTTGTCCACGTCAACTCTGTCTATCCCTCTCATCAGTTTAAAAACCTCTATCAAGTCCCCCCTTAACCTTCTGCGCTCCAGAGAATAAAGACCTAACTTGTTCAACCTTTCTCTGTAACTTAGTGGCTGAAACCCAGGCAACATTCTAGTAAATCTCCTCTGTACTCTCTCTATTTTGTTGACATCCTTCCTATAATTGGGCGACCAAAATTGTACACCATACTCCAGAATTGGTCTCACCAATGCCTTGTACAATTTTAACATTACATCCCAACTTCTATACTCATTGTGTTTAAGAAGGAACTGCAGATGCTGGAAAATCGAAGGTACACAAAAATGCTGGAGAAACTCAGCGGGTGCAGCAGCATCTATGGAGCGGAGGAAATAGGCAACGTTTCGGGTCGAAACCCTTTGGGTTTCGGCCCGAAACGTTGCCTATTTCCTTTGGATTGCCTATTTCCTTCGCTCCATAGATGCTGCTGCACCCGCTGAGTTTCTCCAGCATTTTTGTGTACCTTAGATAGATTCTTGATTAGTACGGGTGTCAGGGGTTACGGGGAGAAGGCAGGAGAATGGGGTTAGGAGGGAGAGATAGATCAGCCATGATTGAATGGTGGAGTAGACTCGATGGGCCGAATGGCCTAATTCTCCTATCCCTTGTGAACATGGATGGATAGCGGAGTCAAGGGATATGGGGAGAAGGCAGGAGAAACTCATAGATGCTGCTGCACCCGCTGAGTTTCTACAGCATTTTTGTGTACCTTAGATAGATTCTCGATTAGTACGGGTGTCAGGGGATATGTGGAGAAGGCAGGAGAATGGGGTTAGGAGGGAGAGATAGATCAGCCATGATTGAATGGTGGAGTAGACTCGATGGGCCGAATGGCCTAATTCTCCTATCCCTTATGAACAAGGATGGATAGCAGAGTCAGGGGATATGTGGAGAAGGCAGGAGAATGGGGTTAGGAGGGAGAGATAGATCAGCCATGATTGAATGGTGGAGTAGACTAGATGGGCCGAATGGCCATATTCTACTCCTATCCAGTGTGACCTTATGAGAAGAGGGTGTGTCCAGGGTGCGACTGGTCCTTGAGTATGCTGCTGGCCTTGCCGAGGCAGCGTGAGGGCCGAGGATGGGATTTGATGATGAAGCGGAACTTTGTGCCTGTGTTTCAGTGGGCCACCGGAGAAGAAGATGGGCATTAAGGCGTCCAACACGGCCGAGGTTCACTTCGACAACGTGAAGGTGCCGGTGGACAACGTGGTGGGCGAGGTTGGCGGCGGCTTCAAGGTGGCCATGAACATCCTCAACAATGGCCGCTTCGGCATGGCTGCCGCCCTCTCCGGGACCATGAAGGGAGTCATCAGCCGCGCTGTGAGTGTCCCCCCCTCCCCCAATCCCTCGCCTAGAGTTGCTGCCTTACAGCGACACGGAGTTTGCACGTTCTCCCCGTGACCTGCGTATGTTTTCTCTGAGATCTTCGGTTTCCTCCCACACTCCAAAGATAATAATAATAATAACTTTATTTATAAAGCACTTTAAACAACTGCAGTTGCCACAAAGTGCTGTACATGAGAACTCACGGACAAAAAGCTATTACAAACAATTAAAAACCATTAAAAAACCGTAAAACGAAGGACTATAAAAAACACACAAAGGTGTGCAGGTTTGTAGGTTAATTGGTAAATGTAAAATAAAATTGTCCCTAGTGGGTGAGGGATAGTGTTAATGTGCGGGGTCGATGGTCGGCGCGGACCTGGTGGGCCAAAGGGCCTGTTTCCGCGCTGTTTCTCTAAACTAAACTATTAACGGCATTTATAGCTCGCGCTGCTTCAGCCATTATCAAGGATGAGTCACACCCTGGTCACTCCCTCTTCCCCCCCTTCTCCCATCGGGCAAGAGGTACAGAAGTGTGAAAACGAACGCACACCTCCAGATTCAGGGACAGTTTCTTCCCGGCTGTTATCTGGGAAAGTGAACCGTCCTCTCACCAACCAGAGGCATTGGAGATCCTTGGAGATCTTTCTTCAGGCGGGATGTGATCCTGAGCTTTAAACCGGATCATTCCTCCCTCAGGTCGACCACGCTGCCAACCGCACCCAGTTCGGCAACAAAATCTACAACTTTGGTGCCATTCAGGAGAAGGTTGCCCACATGGCCATGCTGCAGTACGTGACAGAGGTGAGTGCAGTTTAGTTTAGAGATACAGCACGGAAACGGGCCCCTTCGCCCCACCGAGTCCTCGCTGACCAGCGAGCGATCTAATCTCCGCACACCAACACTACCTCTACACACACACTGTACCTCGATCTTAAATGACCTCCCCTTTATTCTAAGACTGTGAGTGAGGCCCCTGGTTCTGGACTCGCCCAACATTGGGAACATTTTTCCTGCATCTAGCTTGTCCAGTCCTTTTATAATTTTATATGTTTCTATACGATCCCCCCTCATCCTTCTAAACTCCAGTGAATACTAGCCCAGTCTTTTCAATCTTTCCTCATACGACAGTCCCGCCATCCCAGGGATCAATCTGGTGAACCTACGCTGCACTGCCTCAATCACAAGGATGTCCTTCCTCAAATTAGGAGACCAAAACTGTACACAATACTCCGGATGTGGTCTCACCAGAGCCCTGTACATAGGTTTAAGGTGAGGCTGGAAATGCGGTGAGGTGATGGTCAGGTCTACAAGCTAATATCTGATTCTGTCCCCACAGTCAATGGCCTACATGATCAGCGCAAACATGGATGCCGGAGCTGCAGACTTCCAGATAGAAGCAGCAATCAGCAAGATCTTTGCCTCCGTGAGTTGTCTTTGCGTCACCACTTAGTATCTATCGCACTGCCACGGTTTAAAGCAGCAAATCACTGCAAGGGAAAACGCACCTTGCCTCAGCTGGGGTACCACCCCCCCCCCCCCCCCCCCCCCCCCCCCCCGCCCAAACCCGCTGTGCAGCTGTGGCTTGCTGGAGAGAGGAGCAGAGTTCAGCAATGATAGGATATATAGAAAATAGCTGCAGGAGTAAGGCCATTCGGTCCTTCCAGCCAGCACCGCCATTCAATATGATCACGGCTGATCATCCACAATCAGTACCCCGTTCCTGTCTTCTCCCCATATCCCTTGATTCCGTTAGCCCCTAAGAGCTAAATCAAACTCTCTCTTGAAAACATCCAGTGAATCGGCCTCCACTGCCTTCTGTGGCAGAGAATTCCACAGACTCACAACTCTCCGGGTGAAAATGATTTTCCTCATCTCGCTCCATAATGGCCGACCCCTTATTCTTAAACTGTGTGACCCCTGGTTCTGGACTCCTCCAACATGTGGAGCATTTTTCCTGCATCTAGCCTGTCCAATCCCTTAAGAAGTGTCTGCACCAACCAGCGATCACCCCGTACACTAACGATTCCTCATATCCCCTGACTCCGCTATCTTTTAGAGCCCTCTCTAGCTCTCTCTTGAAAGTACCCAGAGAACCGGCTTCCACCGCCCACTGAGGCAGAGAATCAGACGTTGGGGCTGGGAGTGGGGGGGTTGTACGCTGGCAGTGATCTTGTCCACCCTTGTTCTCTCCGCAGGAGGCTGCCTGGATCGTTACTGACGAGTGTATCCAGCTGATGGGCGGCATGGGCTTCATGAAGGTCAGTGTCCACCCGGCTGCTCTGTGTCCGTCTGTCTGCAAGAGCTTAACATGAGGGCAACTTATCACTGGAGGGTGGTGGGTGTATGGAGCGATCTGTCAGGAGGGGGTGAGGCAGGCACCATAGCAACATTTAAAAGGCACTTCGACAAGTGCACGGATGGGTAAAGTCTGTAGGGATGTGGGCGGGTGGGACTAGTGTCGATGGGCTGAAGGGCCTCGAAGTGACTGACTCGAAGAAGATTTGAGGCTTAATGGGGATGATCAGCCATGATCACATTGAATGACGGTGCTGGCTCGAAGGGCCGAATGGCCTGCTGCTGCACCGATTGGCCTATTGGCCTCTGTAAGACTATTTATTGCACTAATGAACCAGTGTGTAGGGAGTGGATGAGAACATGGGACTAGTGTGAACGGGTGATCAATGGGCAGCATGCACTAGGTGGGCCGAAGGGCCTGTTTCCGTGCTGTGCCTCTGGAACTGGAGCCCTGCTGTCATCACGAGCCCGAGGGCTCTTCACGTTGCATTTGCAGATGTGCCAGAGGCCAGTGATGCAGGAGGTGACAGATCAGAGGGTGTTTACAGAGGCAGGAATGGGGAGACCACTTTGGGGGGGGGGGGGGGGGAAGACACTTTGAAGACAAGAATGCAAATGTTCTGATTGTGTGACACAGTGATTTAGAGACCTTTTCTACCTTCTGTGGAATTCTCTGCCACAGACGGCAGTGGAGGCCGATTCACTGGATGTTTTCAAGAGAGAGTTAGATTTAGCTCTTGGGGCTAACGGAATCAAGGGATATGGGGAGTAGGCAGGAACGGGGTTACTGATTGTGAATGATCAGCCGTGATCATATTGAATGGCCTCCTCCTGCATCTATTGTCTATGTTTCTTGCCGTAGGATGCTGGGGTTGAGCGCGTGATGCGGGATCTTCGAATCTTCCGCATCTTTGAGGGAACGAATGATATTCTCCGCCTGTTCGTTGCGTTGAACGGTATTCAGGTACGTGTTGCCCTCCAGTGGATACTGGGTGACCTTTACACCAAGCCCACAAACTCTGCCCGATCCTCAGCGGCAAGTCACAGAGTGCTGGATCAACTCAGTGTCTCAGGCCTGTCCATTCCCTCGAAAATTCCCACCGCTCTTGGTAAGAGCATAAGACCACTCTGCATCGGAGCAGCCCGTCGAGTCTGCTCCACCATTCAGTCATGGGATCTATCTTTCCCTCTCAACCCCATTCTCCTGCCTTCTCCCCGTAACCTTTGATCAAGAGCTGACTAATCTCCGCTTTTAAATAATGCCCGACGTCTTGTCCCTTGTCCTCCACGGCCGTCTGTGGCAATGAATTCCACAGATTCACCACCCTCTGACTAAAGAAATGGTTTTGTTGTTGATTACCCTAACCCTAATCCAGTCTGAAGAAGGGTCTCGACCCAAAACGTCACCTATTCCTTCGCTCCATAGACGCTGCCTGACCCGCTGAGTTTCTCCAGCGTTTTTTATCTCCTTTTGGTGTTGGTTACGGCGTGTGCAGCGTATTATGCCGACGTGCTTGTTGTGCTGCTGCTGCTTGTGAGACAGGTGAGAATGAAACACTCCTGCCGCGGGCTGACACTGTCCTGTTCTCGCACACAGAACGCAGGGAACCACCTGAAGGGTCTGCAGAGAGCCCTGAAGAACCCGGTGGGCAACGCCACGCTGCTGATGAGCGAAGTCAGCAAGCGGGCGAGACGGTGAGTGAGGTCCGCGCCCGTCCCCCACGCACGCTACAGCAGCACCAAACGTTAACCGTTTCACCTTCCACTGGGCCAATCCTTCCTCCACCACTCGACTTGTACTCGCTGGAATTTAGAAGATTGAGGGGGGATCTTATAGAAACTTACAAAATTCTTAAGGGGTTGGGACAGGCTAGATGCAGGAAGATTGTTCCCGATGTTGGGGAAGTCCAGAACAAGGGGGCACACAGTTTAAGGATAAAGGGGAAGTCTTTTAGGACCGAGATGATAAAAAAAAAATTTCACACAGAGAGTGGTGAATCTGTGGAATTCTCTGCCACAGAAGGTAGTTGAGGCCACAGTTCATTGGCTATATTTAAGAGGGAGTTAGATGTTGCCCTCGTGGCTAAAGGGATCAGGGGGTATGGAGAGAAGGCAGGTACAGGATACTGAGTTGGATGATCAGCCATGATCATATTGAATGGCGGTGCAGGCTCGAAGGGCCGAATGGCCTCTACTCCTGCACCTATTGTCTATGTTTCTATTTCCTGCTTCAATGAAGAAGCCATGTTGAGTATTTAGTTTGGTTTAGAGATACAGCACGGCAACAGGCCCTTCGGCCCACCGTGCCCGCGCCGACCAGCGATCCCCGCACGGTAACACTGTCCTACACACACCAGGGACAATTTACATTTGCACCAAGCCAATTAACCTACAAAACCTGTACTTCTTTGGAGTGTGAAAAAATCTCGGAGAAAACCCACACAGGTGACGGGGAGAACATACAAACTCCGTACAGACAGCACCCGTAGTCAGGATGGAACCCGGGTCTCCGGCGCTGCAGTCAAACACTCATCATAGGTTAACCCACTCGTTCCTGGGATCAGTGAGTCAGAGCCTGGTGCTTGTGTCGATCGGTGGCCTGGTCTGTACGTTGACACCGCTCTGTCCGCCTGACCAGTCCCCTTCTGTCTCTCTTGTACGAAGGAACTGCAGATGCTGATTTGCACCGAAGATGGACACAAAACGCTGGAGTAACTCAGCGGGACGGGCAGCATCTCTGGAGAGAAGGAACGGGTGACGTTTCGGCTCGAGACTCTTCTGCCTGGAGAATCGGGGGGGAAAGACCCGAAACGTCGCCCGTTCTTCCTCTCCAGAGACGCTGCCTGTCCCACTGAGTTACTCGGGTGTTTTGTGTCTACCCCTCTGTCTCTCTTCTGGTTGCAGGAAGGTCGGGCTGAGCACGGGCGTGACCCTGAGCAACGTTGTTCACCCAGAACTGAGGGACAGCAGTCAGCTGGTGAGTACCACAGGGTCAATGTTACACACAGTGGCACCAGAGGCTCGGTCACACACCCTCTCACCCCTCGCACTCCCGCCCCTTGCACACTCTCACCCCTTGCACACTCCCACCCCTCGCACACTCCGTCCCTCGCACACTCCCACCCCTCACACTCTCGCCCCTCGCACACTCCCGCCCCTCGCACACACTCGCCCCCCGCACACCCACCCCTCGCACACTCCGTCCCTAGCACACTCCCGCCCCTCGCACACTCACACCCCTCGCACACTCGCCCCTCGCACACTCCCACCCCTCGCGCACTCCCGCCCCTCGCGCACACTCGCCCCTCGCACACTCGCCCCTCGCACACTCCCGCCCCTCGCACACACTCGCCCCTCGCACACACTCGCCCCTCGCACACTCCCGCCCCTCGCACACTCCCGCCCCTCGCACACTCCCGCCCCTCGCACACTCCCGCCCCTCGCACACTCACACCCGTCGCACACTCACCCCTCGCACACCCACCCCTCGCACACTCCGTCCCTCGCACACTCCCGCCCCTCGCACACTCACACCCCTCGCACACTCGCCCCTCGCACACTCCCGCCCCTCGCACACTCTCGCCCCTCGCACACTCGCACCCCTCGCACACTCA
This sequence comes from Amblyraja radiata, assembly GCF_010909765.2. Classification (NCBI taxonomy): domain Eukaryota; kingdom Metazoa; phylum Chordata; class Chondrichthyes; order Rajiformes; family Rajidae; genus Amblyraja; species Amblyraja radiata. Next base: position 5,029,622 of record NW_022630150.1, on the reverse strand, counting down.
CACCCCTCGCACACTCACACCCCTCGCACACTCCCGCCCCTCGCACACACTCGCCCCCCGCACACCCACCCCTCGCACACTCCGTCCCTCGCACACTCCCGCCCCTCGCACACTCACACCGCTCGCACACTCGCCCCTCGCGCACTCCCGCCCCCCGCACACTCCGTCCTTCGCACACTCCCGCCCCTCGCACACTCACACCCCTCGCACTCTCACCCCTCGCACACTCTAGCCCCTCGCACACTCACCCCTCGCACACTCCCACCCCTCGCACACTCCCGCCCCTCGCACACTCCCGCCCCTCGCACACTCCCGTCCCTCGCACACACTCGCCCCTCGCACACTCCCGCCCCTCGCACACACTCGCCCCTCGCACACACTCGCCCCTCGCACACACTCGCCCCTCGCACACTCCCGTCCCTCGCACACACTCGCCCCTCGCACACACTCGCCCCTCGCACACACTCGCCCCTCGCACACTCCCGCCCCTCGCGCACTCCCGCCCCTCGCACACACTCGCCCCTCGCACACTCCCGTCCCTCGCACACACTCGCCCTTCGCACACTCCCGCCCCTCGCACACTCCCGCCCCTCGCACACTCCCGTCCCTCGCACACACTCGCCCCTCGCACACTCCCGCCCCTCGCACCACACTCGCCCCTCGCACAACACTCGCCCCTCGCACACACTCGCCCTCGCACACTCCCGTCCCTCGCACACACTCGCCCCTCGCACACACTCGCCCCTCGCACACACTCGCCCTCGCACACTCCCGCCCCTCGCGCACTCCCGCCCCTCGCACACACTCGCCCCTCGCACACTCCCGCCCCTCGCACACACTCGCCCCTCGCACACACTCGCCCTCGCACACTCCGGCCCCTCGCGTACTTCACCGCCCCTCGCACACACTCGCCCCTCGCACACTCCGCCCCTCGCACACACTAGCCCCTCGCCCACACTCGCCCCTCGCACACACGTCGCCCTCGCACACTCCCGTCCTCGCACACACTCGCCCTCGCACACACTCGCCCTCGCACACACTCGCCCCTCGCACACTCCCGCCCCGCGCACTCCCGCCCCTCGCACACACTCGCCCCTCGCACACTCCCGTCCCTCGCACACACTCGCCCCTCGCACACACTCGCCCCTCGCACACTCCCGCCCCTCGCGTACTCCCGCCCCTCGCACACACTCGCCCCTCGCACACACTCGCCCCTCGCACACTCCCGCCCCTCGCACACACTCGCCCCTCGCACACACTCGCCCCTCGCACACTCCCGCCCCTCGCACACTCCCGCCCCTCGCACACTCTCGCCCCTCGCACACTCACCCCTCGCACACACCCCTCGCACACTCCCACCCCTCACAAACACACCCCTCGCACACTCCCACCCCTCACACACTCACCCCTCGCACACTCCCGCCCCTCGCACACTCCCACCCCTCATACACGCTCACCCCTCGCACACTCCCGCGCCCCGCACACTCTCGCCCCTCGCACACTCCCACCCCTCGCACACACTCACCCCTCGCACACTCTCGCCCCTCGCACACTCTCACCCCTCGCACACTCCCACCCCTCACACACTCCCGCCCCTCGCACACTCTCACCCCTCGCACACTCACCCCTCACACACTCACCCCTCACACACGCTCACCCCTCGCACACTCTCACCCCTCGCACACTCACCCCTCACGCACTCTCACCCCTCACACACGCTCACCCCTCGCACACACTCACCCCTCGCACACACTCACCTCTCGCACACTCTAGCCCCTCGCACACTCCCACCCCTCGCACACTCCCGCCCCTCGCACACTCCCGCCCCTCGCACACTCCCGCCCCTCACACACTCTCACCCCTCACACACTCTCACCCCTCACACACACTCACCTCTCACACACTCCCTCCATTCAAACATCCGGCAGATGTTTTCTAAATGGAGTGAGAATCCAGAAATCACAGGTGCAGAGGGACTTGGGACGGCTGGTGCAGGAATCCCAAAAAGTTAATTTGCAAGTCAATGGATCAGCCATAACAAAATGGCGGAGTAGACTCGATGGGCCGAATGGCCTAATTCTGCTCCGATGACTTATGAAAGGACCTTTCAGGAGCCCGATAACGGAGGGGAAGAAACTGTTCCTGATTCAGGCAAATGGGCTAGGCTCGCCCACCTTGGTCGGCATGGACCAGGTGGGCCTAAGGGCCTGTTCCCGTGCTGTACAGCTCCGGCTCAACGTGGATATTCCAGAATGGTCTTGTGGTGGAGTGACGTGAGCTATGTGTTTGTGTTTTGCAGGTGGTGCAAGCGATCGAGAGGCTGGGTGGCTGCACAGAAGATTTGCTGCTGAAATACGGCAAGAAGATAATCGGTGAACGGGAAGGAGATGCAACACCTGTCCTTCTCTCCAGAGATGCTGCCCATCCCGCTGAGTTACTCCAGCATTTTGTGTCTCTCTTCAGTTTAAACCAGCATCTGCAGTCCCCTCCCACAAACCTCCTCCCTCGACTCTGTCCAGGGACCCCGGCAGTCCTTTCAGTTTAGGCAGAGGTTCACTTGCATCTCCTCTAACCTTGATAGAAGACGCACGTGTAGAGACTAAAGAGGAGCTTGCCTGCTGTATGGAGGACAGAGATGTGTGGTGTGTCTGTCACCATGCCCATCGGAAACTAACCTCACTGTATCCATTGTTCAAGGTGTTGACATCAGCGAGCTATTGCTATTGAGGGAGCCCAGCGTAGGTTCACCAGGTTAATTCCCGGGATGGCGGGACTGTCATATGCTGAGCGAATGGAGCGGCTGTGGGCTTGTACACTCTGGAGTTTAGAAGGACGAGAGGGGGTCTCATTGAAACATATATTGGGACGACAGATGGCACAATGGGCTAAGTGTTCGGCTGGCAACCGGAAGGTAGCCGGTTCGAATCCCGCTTGGAGTGCATACTGTCGTTGTGTCCTTGGGCAAGACACTTCACCCACCTTTGCCTGTGTGTGAATGTGTGTGAGTGATTGGTGGTGGTCGGAGGGGCTGTAGGCGCAGATTGGCAGCCACGCTTCCGTCAGTCTGCCCCAGGGCAGCTGTGGCTACAGAAGTAGCTTACCACCACCGAGTGTGACTGAGGAGTGAATGAATAATGCGATGTAAAGTGCCTTGAGTATTAGAAAGGCGCTATATAAATCCCATCCATTATTATTATTATTATTATTATATAAGATTGCTAAGGGTTTGGACACGCTGGAGGCAGGAAACATGTTCCCGATGTTGGGGGAGTCCAGAACCAGGGGCCACACACACACAGTTTAAGAATAAGGAGTAAGCCATTTAGAACGGAGACGAGGAAACACTTCTTCTCACAGAGAGTGGTGAGTCTGTGGAATTCTTGTTGAGTCTCATGTTTAAGAAGGAACTGCAGATGCTGGAAAAATCGAAGTAGAGAAAAATGCTGGAGGAACTCAGCGGGTGAGGCAGCATCTATGGAGCGTAGGAATAGGTGACGTTTCGGGTCGGAACGACCCGAAATGTCACCTATTCCTTCGCTCCATAGATGCTGCCTCACATTGAGTCTCATTGACTGCTTGTTCTCACCTAGCCCACAGCTAACAACAGCCTGTTTCATTTATCATTGTTAGTGTTTTGCATATTTTCCATTTGTTCTTTATATCTCTCATTTCACTTCCCCCCCCCCCCCCCCCCGACTCGACCCGAAACGTCGCCTGTTCCTTTTCTCCAGAGATGCTGCCCGACCCGGCCGAGTTGCCCCCCAACGTTGTGTGTGTGAGTGTGTGTATCCTACTTCCCTGACCCTCTGCTTGTTCTTGCAGACGAGCAGTTCCTGCTGAAGAGGGTGGCGGACAGCGCCATCGACCTGTACGCCATGATCGTGGTATTGTCCAGGTAAGTACGCGGCCCAGGGGCGGGGGGGGGGGTTCAATCTGTTTGGGGGGGGGGGGGGGGGGGGGGTGGTGAGGGGATAGATAGGCCTTCTATATTCTGTTGTGCTGAAGCAAAGCAAGAATGTCATTGTCCTATCTGGGACACATGACATAAACTCGCTTGAATCTTGGGTGAGGGTCCCTGCACTGTGGGGGGGGGGGGGGCTGAACTGTTGGGGGGGGGGGGGGGCCTGCATTGTGTGGGTGGGAGGGGTGAGGGGGGCCTGCATTGTGGGTTGGGGGTGAGGGAGCGTCACACTATGTGGGGGGAGAGGGTGCCGCACTGTGGGTGCTAGGGAGGGGCGGGGGTGAGGGGGCTTAACACTGTTGGAGACCCAGGTTCGATCCTGACTACAGCTGCTGTCTGTACGGAGTTTGCACGTTCTCCCTGCGACCTGCGTGGGTTTTCTCCAGGTGCTCCGGTTTCCTTCCACACTCCGACGACGCGTGGGTTTGTAGGTCAATTGGCTTCCGTGAGTCGTAAATTGTCCCTGGTGTGCGTAGGGTAGTGCTAGCGTACGGGGCCGGCACGGACCCGGTGGGCCGAAGGGCCTGTTTCCGTGCTGTATCTCCTGTATTAAACACACACGGTGTCCCAAGTGCCACACGGCTGGGCCGTGAGATGTGGCCGCGCTGATACGGACGCACCTTCCTCCCCCTCGCGATGCTGCAGCTGCTGCCGTCGATTCTCCCCATCCCACTCCGCACCCCGTCACGCCGACTGCGGTGAGCAGCCTGCTGTGCGGAAGGCTTTCACACTGAAGCCTGCAGTGCAGATTTCTTTCACCTCTCCCTCCACTCAGCGTTTGTGAAACCATTCTCTTGACTTATTGTTTCCATTTGTGCTCTCTTGTGGGGGTTTTTTTCTGAACTAGTGAGACTTTCCCACGGGCAAACAAAGTTTAGTTTTGAGATGCAGCGCGGAAACAGTCCCTTCGGCCCACCGTGTCCGTGCCGCCCAGCGATCCCTGTGCGTTAACACTAACCCTACACACACTAGGGACAGTTTACATTTTCAAAAGTCAGTTGACCTACAAACCTGCGCGTCTTTGGAGTGTGGGAGGAAACCGAAGATCTCGGAGAAAACCCACGGGGCAGGTCGCGAGGAGAACGTGCAAACTCCGTACAGACAGCGCCCGTAGTCGGGATGGAACCCAGGGCAGCAACTCTACCGCTGCGCCGTCGTGCCGCACTATTGTTCTTGCCATTGGGAGGTTTGGGGGAGAACTGGGGCCTGGTTCCCTCAGAGCCGATTCAGGGCAGGTTTTTTGGTTCATAAGTTATAGGACCAGAATGAGGCCACTCGGCCCATCAAGTCCACACCGCCATTCGATCATAGCTGATCTATCTTTGCCGTCTCTACCCCGTTCTCCTGGGTGGTGAATCTGTGGGATTCTTTGCCACAGAAGGCTGTGGAGCCCAAGTCAGTGGATATTTGTAAGGCAGAGATAGATGGGTTCTTTACCAGACTCTCTCCCAGACTATTATCTAAATGGTGGCCGACTAGGAAAAGGGGAGATGCAGCGAGACCTGGGTGTCATGGTACACCAGTCATTGAAAGTGGGCATGCAGGTGCAGCAGGCAGTGAAGAAAGCAAATGGTATGTTAGCTTTCATAGCAAAAGGATTTGAGTATAGGAGCAGGGAGGTTCTACTGCAGTTGTACAGGGTCTTGGTGAGACCACACCTGGAGTATTGCGTACAGTTTTGGTCTCCAAATCTGAGGAAGGACATTATTGCCATAGAGGGAGTGCAGAGAAGGGTCACCAGACTGATTCCTGGGATGTCAGGACTGTCTTATGAAGAAAGACTGGATAGACTTGGTTTATACTCTCTAGAATTTAGGAGATTGAGAGGGGATCTTATAGAAACTTACAAAATTCTTAAGGGGTTGGACAGGCTAGATGCAGGCTAGATTGCTCCCGATGTTGGGGAAGTCCAGGACAAGGGGTCACAGCTTAAGGTTAAGGGGGAAATCCTTTAAAACCGAGATGAGAAGAACTTTTTTCACACAGAGTGGTTAATCTCTGGAACTCTCTGCCACAGAGGGTAGTCGAGGCCAGTTCATTGGCTATATTTAAGAGGGAGTTAGATGTGGCCCTTGTGGCTAAGGGGATCAGAGGGTATGGAGAGAAGGCAGGTACGGGATACTGAGTTGGATGATCAGCCATGATCATATTGAATGGCGATGCAGGCTCGAAGGGCCGAATGGCCTACTCCTGCACCTAATTTCTATGTTTCTATGTTTATCAGTCCGGGTGTCCGGGGTTATGGGGACAATGGGGTTAGGAGGGAAGATAGATCAGCCATGATTGAATGAGTAGACTTGATGGGCCAAATGGTCTAAGTCTGCTGCTGTCACATATGAAGTGCCTTAATTGCTGACACCTGCATTGATGGAGGCGTGGGGAGTGGAGGGAGGGTGTGAATGAGGGGAAACTCTGGAGAGAGCCATGGGGAGGGGGGGGGTTAGAGGGATGTGAGCCGCATGCAGGCTGGCGCGACTGGACAGTGTGGGCCCTGGGGGGCCTGTGTCCACGCTGTGAACTGAGCGAGGGGCAGGGTAGGTGTGACGGGCCGAGTGGCCTCCTGTCCCGGCACTGCCTGAATGATGAGCGCGGGTGTGATCTGACCGGCTGTCCTCTCTCTCCCCCCACAGGGCCTCGCGCTCGCTGAGTCAGGCGCATGGCACTGCGCAGCACGAGAAACTGCTGTGTGACACTTGGTGCATTGAGGTGAGACCCCTCCCTTCACAAGGAGTAGGATCAAAGATCCTATAGCGGAGCAAGATGGTCCACTCGACGAAAAAGACGTAGTACGGGCATGGGCAGATTCAGGGGTAATTTTCGTCCCCATTTCCGTAATCGGCTTCCGTCTCCGCACCAAAGATCCCGTAGCGGAGCAAAGATAACTAGCGCGGAGACGGAAGCCGGTTACGGAAACATCCTCGTAAAAATAAAAGTTCTTTGGGTAAAAATCTTCTCCTCATTTTCAGAATTTAAATTTATTAACACAAACTTTTCCCCCACAACGTTGATTACACTGCGGGTCGGGTCGGGTTACTAAAATGGCCGACGTTCTGCTCCGTTGCGTACTACACGTCAGCCCATTGCATTTTGAAGGAGTGGTCTATCTTGCTCCGCTATAGGATCTTTGAGTAGGATTAGGCCATGTGGGGGGGTGGGAGAGGGGAGGGTTAGGAGCAGGGATATGACCATCGATGGGTAGAAGGGGGGTGGTTGTAGAGCGAGGAGGGTGGGTGGGTGGTATTGGGAATGGGTAGAGGTTGGGGAGATGGGGGGGTGGGGAGATGGGGTTGGAGTGTGGATGAGCAGAGGGTTGGGGGGGAGGGGGGAGGGGAGGGTATTAGAGGCGTCGTGTTGGAGATTGTATCGATGGGTAACGGCCTCTCCCTCCCACAGGCCTCGGCTCGGATCGCAGACAACCTGACGGCCCTCAGCTCCAGCTCGGCCAGGCAGGTGTTCAGGAACATGCGGGCCATCTCGGCGGCTGTGGTGGGCAACGGGGGCACAGTCACACCGCACCCCCTGGGCTTCTGAGCCGTCTCGCACCCCCCACCCCCACCACCGGCCCACCCCGCCTGGGTACTAATCATGGAGACCGACCCTGCAGGGGGTCTGCGCGCGCAAACTCTGATTTCTGCCGCGGTCCTAATCTGACTGAATCATGTTTTCACGCACTTGTGGACGTCTGGGCGGTGTCCGGGGGGGTTGTGGTAATGTTCCTCTGGCTCTGTAACGTGAGTACATGTCTGTGCAACACTTCCCCTGGTGACGGGACGGTCGGGAGGGTCTGCGTCCCTCTGTGCCCTCGATCAGTGCCTTAGATTTATCCCTTCCTTCCAGAGCCGTGGTTTCTGTCCTGGCCTCCCCCCCCCCCCCCCTGGTTCACCGCAGGGCAGGACTCAGTTCTGCGATCCCCCCGCACACCCGATCCGTGCTTCCAGAGCCCGCGACCACCACTCCCCATCCTTGACGCTCCCGCCTGCCCGAGGTTGCAGGGCTTGCACGGAGGCAGCGGGCCGAGCGGTCCACTGCTCTGCACTGTTCTCGGGGGAAGGGGGTTGTGGGCAAAGAGTCCTCGATGGAGAGCGAGGGTGAGTGGGAGCCAGGCCGGGAGATACCTGGCCAGGTGTGCACATCAGGACTGCAGAGCCTCCCCAGATGGAGGGGAACAGAGGCCATGTGCTCCCCCCACTCCCCTTGCCTTAAATAATGTTCTCAACCTTTACAATATTTTTACAGAGAAGATCAAGACAATAATAAAATTCCTTCCAAATCGTGCTGACCAGAGTCTTACTCCAAATTCACAGCCCCTGAGCTTTCAAGTGAAAACCCCGTGCGGGCCAGAAACCGAATGGCCCTGTCCCACGGTACGAGTTCATTCCAAGAGCTCTCCCGAGTTTAAAAAAAAAATCAAACTCGTGGTAAGCTCGGAGAATGAACATAGCGGGTACGTCGGAGCTCGGGGACGTCTCTTAGCGGCTCGTACCGCTAACGGCAGGTACTCGGGAAGACTCGCTAACGGCAGGTAAGCTCGGGGAAGACTGGTGAAGATTTTTCAACATGATAAAAAATGTCCACGAGAGCCCCGAGTACCGACGAGCGGCCATTACCCGTAAATCTCCGAGTTCGAATCAGGGCAAAACTCGGGGAGAGCTCTTGGAATGAACTCGTACCCTGGGACAGGGGTTTAAACTAACAAGAGGAAATACAACAAATTGCCAGAAGGACGGGCAGTGTCACTGGAGAAAGAGACAGTCCATGTTCTACCATAGACATAGGAGCAGAATTAGGAGGGGTGAAGGGGCTGGAGGGGAGGGGGACACGGAGGCGGGGAGGGGGTGAAGGGGCCAGATTGTTTTCTGTCACCCTTGGCCGTCTCTACTCCCCATCAGGGCAGAGTCCCAGTAGATCCCCATCACAGTGTGAAACAGACCCAGCCCGTCAGTCCTTGCTCCCCTCCCCTGCACCCCAACACTAGGGACCCCCCCGCTGAATTCCCGGGATGGCGGGACTGTCATATGCTGAGAGAATGGAGTGGCTGGGCTTGTACACTCTGGAGTTTAGAAGGATGAGAGGGCATCTCATTGAAACATATAAGATTATTAAGGGTTTGGACACGCTAGAGGCAGGAAACATGTTCCCGATGTTGGGGGAGTCCAGAAACGGGCCACACACACAGTTTAAGAATAAGGAGTAAGCCATTCAGAACGGAGACGAGGAAACACTTTTTCTCACAGAGAGTTGTGAGTCTGTGGAATTCTCTGCCTCAGAGGGCGGTGGAGGCAGGTTCTCTGGATGCTTTCAAGAGAGAGCTGGATAGGGCTCTTAAAGATAGCAGAGTCAGGGGATATGGGGAGAAGGCAGGAATGGGGTACTGATTGGGGATGATCAGCCGTGATCACATTGAATGGCAGTGCTGGCTCGAATGGCCTCCTCCTGCACCTATTGTCTATTGTCTATTAAATTGTGGCCGGTTCCTGTGATCTCCGTCCTCACTGGCGGAGTGGGAGGTGGGTGAGCGGGAGGGGGAGCGGGCTGGTGTGGTCGGGACAGTAGAGAGACAGCTCGCTGTAAACAAGAGGATGTCAGACTTGCTGACAGCAGCTTTCAGAGTGTCGGTTTGTGATGTGCTTATCTGACACGGCTCCTTGTCTGTAAGAAGGAACTGCAGATGCCAGTTTACACCGAAGATAGACACAGAGTGCTGGAGTAACTCGGCGGGACAGGCAGCATCTACGGAGAGAAGGAGCGGGTGACGTTTCGGGTCGAGACCCTTCTTCAGACTGAGAGTCGGGGGGGAGTGTGAGAGACGGAGATAGGGACGGGGAAGGTGTGAAACTTCACACCAGAAATCTAGTTCAGCAGCTTCCAGGAAATGTGAAGTTTCACACTGATCCTCTCCGCCAAAAACACCCCAGCGTCAGAGACGGCCCTCCCTTGCCACCCACAGTCGACAGAGGCACAACACTGCCAGAGCCATCTTCTTGCTATTGAGGGAGCCCAGCGTAGGTTCACCAGGTTAATTCCCGGGATGGCGGGACTGTCATATGCTGAGAGAATGGAGCAGCTGGGCTTGTACACTGGAGTTTAGAAGGATGAGAGGTCACCTCATTGAAACATATAAGATTGTTAAGGGCTTGGACACGCTAGAGGCAGGAAACATGTTCCCGATGTTGGGGGAGTCCAGAACCAGGGCCACACACACACACAGTTTAAGAATAAGGGGTAAGCCATTTAGAACGGAGACGAGGAAACAACTTTTCTCACAGAAAGTGGTGAGTCTGTGGAATTCTCTGCCTCAGAGGGCGGTGGAGGCAGGTTCTCTGGATGCTTTCAAGAGAGAGCTAGATAAGGCTCTTAAAGATAGCTGAGTCAGGGGATATGGGGAGAAGGCAGGAACGGGGTACTGATTGTGGATGATCTGCCATGATCACATTGAATGGCGGTGCTGGCTCGAAGGGCCGAATGGCCTCTACTCCTGCACCTATTGTCTATTGTCTATCTCCCCAACTCTGTCTGTACCCCTCTGGCCCCTACGCCCCACCCCCTCTCCGTCTCTGTAACTCCGGCCCCTCTCTAACCCCCTCCTTGTGAAGGGCCTGTTTCCACGTTGTATGTCTCAGTCTGAAAAAGGGTCTTGACCCGAAACGCCACCCGTTCCTTCTCTCCAGAGATGCCGCCTGTCCCGCTGAGTTACTCCAGCTGTTTGGGTCCATCTTCACTCTCTCTCTCTCTAAAGTTGGAGAACACATCCCCTCCCACCCTGCCTCCCACAGCATTTTCCCACAGACACTCTGTAATGGACACTGAGAGAGAGGGGGGGGGGGGGCTGGAGCCAGTGAGCGGTTCCCAGCAACTGGAATCCCCACAGGACGGCAGCACACAGTTCCCTCCCAGCCACGGCACAGAAATAGACGCTAAGTATAGGTTGCCAGACCACCACTGACCAGGGGGGACATCCCCATCCTTGGGGAACTCAGTGGAAAAACAACCACCCAGTGTGTGTGTGTGGAACAAGGGACTGCAGATGCTGGTTTAAACCGAAGGTAGACACAAAATGCTGGATTAACTCAGCGGGACAGGCAGCATCTCTGGACAGAAGGAATACTGAGAGAATGGAGCGGCTGGGCTTGTACACTCTGGAGTTCAGAAGGATGAGAGGATATCTTATTGAAACATATAAGATTATTAAGGGGGACAAAAAAGCTGAATAAACTCTGAATAAAGCATCTATGGAGCGAAGGAAATAGGCAACTTTTCGGGCCGAACCCCTTCTTATTAAGGTGTTTGGACACGCTAGAGGCAGGAAACATGTTCCCGATGTTGGGGGAGTTCAGAACCAGGGGCCACACACACAGTTTAAGAATAAAGGGTAAGCCATTTAGAACGGAGACGAGGAAACACTTTTTCTCACAGAGAGTGGTGAGTCTGTGGAATTCTCCGCCTCAGAGGGCGGTGGAGGCCGGTTCTCTGGAAGCTTTCAAGAGAGAGTTAGATAAGGCTCTTAAACATAGCGCAGTCAGAGGATATGGGGAGAAGGCAGGAACGGGGTACTGATTGGGGATGATCAGCCGTGATCACATTGAATGGCGGTGCTGGCTCGAAGGGCCGAATGGCCTACTCCTGCACCTATTGTCTATTGGTGATGTTTCGGGTCAAGACCCTTCTTCAGACTGAGAATCAGAGGGGAGAGAGAAACGAGAGATAGAGAACATATAGAGAAGAGATGAATGAAAGATATGTAAAAAGCAAAGGTGGAGCCCACAATGGTTCGTTGTTGGCTGTCGGGTAGGTGATAACGAGTTACACAGTGAAACTCAATGGGATGACAGTGAGACTAGTACAACGATGGGTGGGGGAGGGATGGAGAGAGAGAAGATGACAGGGTTACTTAAAGTTGGAGACAATATTCATACCACTGGGTTGTAAGCTGCCCAAGACACGGGAGCAGAGTTTGGCCATTCAGCCCATCATTGCTAAGCCATTTGATCAGGAGGGGCAACTTTTACTTACACAAAGGGTGGTCGGTATCTGGAACGAGTTGCCAGAAGAGTTGGTTGAGGCCGGTACTAACATGAAGCTTAAGAAACATTTAGACAGGTACATGGATAGGACAGGTTTAGAGGGATATGGGCCAAACACAGGCAGGTGGGACTAGTGTAGATGTGGGCATGTTGGGCCGAAGGGCCTGTTTCCATGCTGTATGACTCTATGACACAAACTGCTGGGACATTAACTAGGTCAGCCCGCAGTGCTGAGTTACTCCAGCACTTTGTGTCCTTTTGTGCATCAACCAGCATCTGCAGTTCAGAAGATGGACACAGAATGCTGGAGTAACTCAGCGGGACAGGCAGCATCTCTGGACAGAAGGAATGGGTGATGTTTCGGCTCAGTCTGAAGATGGGTCTCGACCTGAAACGTTACCAATTCCTTCTCTCCAGAGATGCTGCCTGTCCCGCTGAGTTACTCCGGCATCTAGTGTCTTATCTTCGGATTAAACCAGCGTCTGCAGTTCCTTCACACGAATCAAGGGCTGCATCAGATAAGCACATCACAAACCGACTTGGCAGTTCCTCACCACACGCAGCATCAGCAGATTTTACATTTGATCATGGCGGATCTTATCTCTCCCTCTCAACCCCATTCTCCTGCCATAGAGGGAGTACAGAGAAGGTTCACCAGACTGATTCCTGGGATGGCAGGACTTTCATATGAAGAAAGACTGGATAGACTCGGCTTGTACTCGCTAGAATTTAGAAGATTGAGGGGGGATCTTATAGAAACTTTTAAAATTTTAAAGGGTTGGACAGGCTAGATACAGGAAGGTTGTTCCCGATGTTGGGGAAGTCCAGAACAAGGGGTCACACCGTTTAAGGATAAGGGAGAAGTCTTTTAGGACCGAGATGAGAATTTTTTTTTCACACAGAGAGCGGTGAATCTGTGGAATTCTCTGCCACAGAAGGTAGTTGAGGCCAGTTCATTGGCTATATTTAAGAGGGTGTTAGATGTGGCTAAAGGGATCAGGGGGTATAGAGAGAAGGCAGGTACAGGATACTGAGTTGGATGATCAGCCATGATCGTATTGAATGGCGGTGCAGGCTCGAAGGGCCGAATGGCCTCTACTCCTGCACCTATTTTCTATGTTTCTCCCAGTAACCTCTGACACCCTTACATACAAGTGGCAGAACGTTCAAGCCAGAATGTCCAAACGTTCAAATAGTCCCACACGCCCCCCCCCCCCCTGAGAACTACCAGCAGACATCTATCACAAAGCAGTTTCCAAACAAAAACTTACTTTAATTAAACCAGTGGGAACGCCACAAAACCTCTCGCTGGCAAGAGCAAGGCTGCAATTTAAAGTTAAAATCCATCCATCAGTAATATAATGGTTGCTATAGTTCGGCAAAGTCTGTAGACCAAGGTGGAAAACACTGTCCATTGTTGCAGTCTTAGAAGGTCCGCACTCACTCCAACGTAGGCAGTAGATGCCACCCAAACCCTTCACGATGGCTGTGTTGTAGACCCCCGTGTAGATCCACGTGTGTCTGGAGATGGGTGGTCTTGCAATGGGCCTGAGCCCCAGCCGGCCACTCTCTCGCATCGAGGCTCGCCCACCCCATCATTCTCTGCACTGGCCGTAGAGTTGGGCCAAACACCAAAAACTCAGTGAGATCAGGCAGCATCTGTGGAAGACATGGATGGTGGTGTTTGGGGGAGGGAGGGGGGGGGGGCTTCTCCAGTCCCTGCCGTATGTGTTGGGCAGGGGTGGGAGTGAGAGTGTGGCTCCATAACAACGTCCCAAAGCCTGGCTTCATCCCTCGATGGCTCAATCCCTCTGCCAGGCAGGTCCCTGTGTGGACTTGACCCTTCTCCCTCCTGCCACCCAGTCTGTGGACCTCTTGTACCAACCCAACGCGGCCCATCTCCTCACGTTCCGCACGAAAGTCCATGGTTACATTTGGCAGGGGAGAGAAAGCCATTTTGGAGATAGACACGAAGTTCTGGCAGCACCACTGGAGGTAAAGGGACGGGCGACCTTTCGGGTCGAGACTTTGGTCCAAATCGGCATTTGCAGTGCCTTTCCTGTCCTCTCTCCATCCTTGCCATCTCTCGACCAAGACTGAGTCAACCAGTTTGCAAGTCCGGAGTTGATGATGAGATGATGGGGTCTCTCTCCCTGTCTATCCCCGCTGTCTGTTGACCAAGACCTGATCACCAGTTGGTTGGGCAAGTCCAATGTTGATGATAAACCCCCACAATCAGCACTGGAGTCTCCCATCTCCATCCTATATCTCGTCCAATACCGAGTCAACCAGCTTTCAGGGCAAGTCCAGAGTTGATAAGATGACGTGGTCTCTCTCTCTCTCTCTCTCCATCCATCCATCCATGCATCTTTGCTGACTCGACCAAGATTAAGTCAACCAGTTGGCAGATCGAGTATTGATGTTGGTATTTCCTCCCTCCATCCATCCATTCTCGCTGTCTGTTAACCAAAGCTGACCCAACCAGTTTGTAGGGCAAGGTCTAGTGTCGATAAGACAATGATAAGATGATGGGGTCTCTCCCTCCATCCATTCTCGCTGTCTGTTGACCAAAGCTGAGCCAACCACTTTGTAGGGCAAGGTCTAGTGTGGATGAAAAGTCAACATGGGCCCCAAGGTCCCTCTCGTTCTCTCTCCCTCTCCATCCATCATTGCCCAGGAGTCAAGTGTTGGTGATGAGATCAACATTGGCCGCCGAGTTTCTCCCTCTCCCTCTCCATCCATCCTCGCTGTCTGTTGACCAACGCTGTCAACCCGTTGGGAAGAGCAAGTCCAATGTTGACGAGGAGGCCCACATTCGGCACGGGAGTCTCTCTCTCTCTCCCCGTCCATCCATCCATCCATCCAGCCAAGATCGAGTCGACCAAGATAAGACCCAAGATAGACACAAAGTGCTGGAGTAACTCAGCTGGATCTCTGGAGGGAAGAATTGGATGGGTGATGTTTCAGGTCGAGACCCTTCTTCAGACTGATGATGATGATAAGTTGATGAGACCCACATTGGGTGCCGAGGTCTCCCTCTCTCTCTCTGTCCACCCCCTCTCCACGCTGCAGGTCCAGAGGGGCGAGAAGGAGAGGCAGGGGGGTTTCAGCCCGGGGAGAGGGTTGGGTTTGGCGGCCGCTCAGGGCTGGGCAGTCGGCGGCGGACAGTCCAACGCAGGGCCGGCTTGTAGTGCCGGGGGTAACAGGGGAACTTGTGGGAGAGCAGGTGCCGGAGCTCGTCTTTCCGCAAGCCGTAGATAACGGGGCTGATGCACTGGGCAAGGCTGAAGAAGGCGAAGTTGACCCCTTCGAAGCGAACCTTGGTGTATTGTTGCAGGCGGCCGGCCTGAGCTAGACGCTGGAGCAGGAAGGTGATGAAGGTGGGGATGATATAGACTGCCAGCTGGGCTCCATGCATGAGGATGGTGCTCCTGGCCCGCCGGTTGTGCCGGGTCAGGGTCCCGATCCGTCGGCTCTCGGCCAAGATCTTCAGGTAGCTGAAGAGGATCAACAGGGTGCAGGCGCCGATCAGCGCGAACTTGCAACTCTGCCGGAGCTGGTGTCCGGAGCGCAGTTGGCAGGAGGTCGAGCAGTGGCCGGAGAGGGAGGAGAGAGAGATGGGCGGCTGTTGCTGGCTGACCAGGACCAGGGGGAGGATGGAGGAGAGGAGCCAGAGGAAGGGGCAGATGTAGCGGGCTCGGTGGCCGGGGCACAGGGAGCTGTAGCGGAGGGGGTAACACACAGCCAGGTAGCGGTCTACAGCCATCAGGGTCAAGGTGAGCAGGATACAGGAACCACACACCATCAGCATCAGCAGCAGCGCCTGGCAGCCGCCCCCCGGCACAGCAGCGCCCGACAGCTGCACCAGGTAGAAGCCGGAGCTCAGCCCGAAGTACAGCAGAGCCGACAGGAGCAGATGGAGCAGCAGAACGAAGCGGGTCTGGGAGCGGAGACGGTCGGCGGACAGCACCGCGCCGCCGATCGCCGCGCTGAAGAAGCAGAGGAGGGCGAAGGAGGTGAGGGAGGAGAGGAGGCGAACTAGCAGCCGCTCACCCTCACCCTCACTCTGCCCGTCCCCAGAGCCAGAGCCCGGGCCAGAGCAGTTGGCTGAGGTGTTCATCATCCCCGGAGAGGAGAGAGGGGAGAGGGGAGAGGGGAGAGGGGAGGGGAGAGGAGGAGAGGAGAGGGGAGGAGAGAGATGGGTGGAGGGGAGAGAGGGGAGGAGATTGGAAGAGGAAAGGAGAGAGGAAAGGAGAGGGGAGTGGAGGGGAGGAGAGGAGGAGAGAGGAGGGGAGGAGAGAGATTGGTAGAGAGGAGAGAGTAGAGGAGGGGAGAGGGGAGAGAGGGGAGGAGATGAAGCGGGAAAAGCGAGAGAAAGAGAGGGGATTGGAGGGGATGGAGAGGAGGTGAGGGGATGGAGGAGAGGAGAGGGGGAGAAATGGGTAGAGGGGAGAGAGGAGAGAGTAGAGGAGGGGGAGAGGAGAGGGGAGGGGAGGAGAGAGATGGGTAGAGGGGGTAGAGGAGAGGGGAGAGGAGGGGAGAGAGATGGGTAGAGGGGAGAGAGGAGAGGAGAGGGGAGGAGATTGGAAGAGGAAAGGAGAGGGGAGTGGAGGGGAGAGGGGAGGCGAGGAGATGGGTAGAGGGGGTAGAGTAGAGGGGAGAGAGATGGGTAGAGAGGAGAGGGGAGGGGAGGAGAGGATAAGAGAGGAGGGGAGGGGGGAGTCTGTACCCCGACAGCCGGCTCCTATTACTCCTCACTCTCACTCCCCTCGCTAACACTCTCTCTCACTCCCTCCCTGAATCACCCACTGTCGTTCACTCTGACATCTCCCGCAGTCGTTTCTGCTCTGGGTTACTCGCTGCCACCCCCACCCCCTCCCTCCTCACCTCCTTCGCTCCCTCCCTCACTCCTCGCCCGCTCCCCCGGTCCCACAAACCACGAGGCAACAAGCACTATGAACGCTCTCTCAGCCTCTGAGCCAGGCTGTACAGCGGCGGCGTTGACTCTGCGCGACCAGTTCCTGTTTCAAGTTCCAGCAGCGACTCTCAGCTTGAAACGTGACCAGACTTCCTTCCCGGAGCGACACTGCACACACATCAAGATTCAAGATTCAAGAGAGTTTATTGTCATGTGTCCCAGATAGGACAATGACATTCTTGCTTTGCTTTCAGCACAAAGTCACAGAAAAAATAACAAAAAAAGGCGGACAGACTGTCATCGAAGCGAGTTACCCATCCAAAACATCACCTCTCCATGTTCTCCAGAGATTCTGCCTGACCACCTGAGTTCCTCCAGCACTTTGTGTATTTCGTCTGTCAGAGAGAGGAGGAGGACTTCTTCAAAGTTGGCATATCTTGAGATTTAGCAGTGGACAGGTCTGAAGAAGGGTCCCAACCCAAAACATCACCTGTCCATGTTCTCCAGAGATTCTGCCTGACCCCCTGAGTTACTCCAGCACTCCATGTCTCTTTGTCTCTAGATCTGATACTACACCAGTTCTGTAGAGGTTGTGAGTTCCCTCCTCTCCATTGCACCCAAACACAAGACTGAGAGTTCCGGGTCGAGACCCATCTTCAGACCAGCATCTGTAGGTCCTTCCTACACATAAGGCTTAGTGGGATATGAGCCAATTTTGGGGGTTGTATTTGGCATCTGCAGGTCACTCCTGTGTCATTAGGAATTAGGTTGGACTGTGGGCCGAGAGCAGTGAGATCCAACAGACATCCATTCTCGTTATGACTTTCTCAGCCTTGCTTGCTACGTTGCAAGCACATGTCAAAGTTCTGGGAAATGCAAGTTCACATCAAAGCATTGCTGATGTAATTAGTCATAGAGTGATACAGCGTGGAAACAGGCCCAACTTGCCCACACCGCCCAATGTGCCCCATCTACACTAGTCCCACCTGCCTGCATTTGGCCCATATCCCTCTTGCAGGAAAAATGTTCCCAATGTTGGGCGAGTCCAGAACCAGGGGCCACACACAGTCTTAGAATAAAGGGGAGGTCATTTAAGACTGAGGTGAGAAGAAACGTTTTCACCCAGAGTTGTGAATCTGTGGAATTCCCTGCCACAGAGGGCAGTGGAGGCCAAGTCACTGGATGGATTTAAGAGAGAGTTAGATAGAGCTCTAGGGGCTAGTGGAGTCAAGGGATATGGGGAGAAGGCAGGCACGGGTTATTGATAGGGAACGATCAGCCATGATCACAATGAATGGCGGTGCTGGCTCTAAGGGCCGAATGGCCTCCTCCTGCACCTATTTTCTATGTTTCTAAGCCTGTCTTATCCATGTACCTGTCTAAATGTTGTGATAGTCCCTGCCTCAACTAATGTTGCACCCTCTATTCTCATCTAAACATTGTGGAAGGGTTTATGTAATCACATGTAGTCTTTGGCGGACTGGATAGCACGCAAACCTTGATATACATCACAATAAATAACTCGAAGCTGAAGAAATAGTCTCTCACTATCCGGCCTCTATGGAGGGGACATTATGGGTCGGGACCCTTCTTCACTTTCAGTGTTCTCCAAATTCTTCCACAGATGCTGCCTGACTGACGGAGTTCCTCCAGCACTTTTGTTTTTTGCTCAAGATCCCAGCTTATGGCAGTCTCTTGTGCCCCTCTCTCACAGTCATCGAGTCATAGTGTGGAAACAAGCCCTTTGGCCCAACTTGCCCACACCAGCTAACATGTCCCAGCTACACTTGTCCCACCTGCCCGCGTTTAGTCCATATCCCACCTGCCCGCGTTTGGCCCATATCCCACCTGCCCGCGTTTGGCCCATATCCCCCCAAACCTGGCCTGTCCATGTACCTGTCGAACTGTTTCTTAAACATAGAAAATAGGCGCAGGAGTAGAGGCCATTCGGTCCTTCGAGCCTGCACCGCCATTCGATATGATCATGGCTGATCATCCAACTCAGTATCCCATCCCTGCCTTCTCTCCATACCCCCCTGATCCCTTTAGCCACAAGGGCCACATCTAACTCCCTCTTAAATATAGCCAATGAACTGTGGCCTCAACTACCTTCTGTGGCAGAGAATTCCACAGATTCACCACTCTCTGTGTAAAAAATGATTTTCTCATCTCGGTCCTAAAAGACTTCCCTCTCATCCTTAAACTGTGACCCCTAGTTCTGGACTTCCCCAACATCGGGAACAATCTTCCTGCATCTAGCCTGTCCAACCCCTTAAGAATTTTGTTCAAAAGGGAACTGCAGATGCTGGAATATCGAAGGTACACAAAATTGCTGGGGAAACTCAGCGGGTGCAGCAGCATCTATGGAGCGAAGGAAATAGGCGACGTTTCGGGCCGAAACCCTTCTTCACCCTTAAGAATTTTGTAAGTTTCTATAAGATCCCCCCTCAATCTTCTAAATTCTAGCGTGTACAAGCCAAGTCTATCCAGTCTTTCTTCATATGAAAGTCCTGCCATCCCAGGTTGGGATAGTCCCAGCCTCAACTACCTCTTCTGGCAGTTTGTTCCATGCACCCACCACCCTCTGTGTGAAAAAGAGCAGGTCCACAAGGACTCTATTCCATTCCCTGTGGCTGTCTCTCTCTCTCTCTCATGCAAGCTGTGTTCTAGCTGACATCAGTTGACAAAACAGAAATGCTTAGCATGGGGAAACGTAACCTAGAATTATTTCATGAGGGGAAGTGGCTTCTGAATTGGGCGTGAGAAATGGTGGTTGTGAAGGTACTGAGGTGACATTATGATTGTTACATTCCTCCTTTCTCACGTTCTAAACCAGACTCACCAACTGGGTGGAAACAGACCCTTTGGCCCAAATTGCCCACACTGAGAAAACATGTCCCATCCACACTAATCCCACCTCATAATCACAGTCATACTTTATTAGCCAAGTATGTTTTGCAACATACGAGAAATTTGATTTGCGTACTAACAAAAAGCAACAGAACACACAAAATACATTTTAACATGAACATCCACCCTCCACTCCTCTACATTCCTCACTGTGATGGAAGGCAGAAGAAAAGTTCACTTCTTTGTCGGGGTCCTCGAGCCCCCCGTTGAAGGGGCGATCTTGGCTCCTGTAGCCGGAGGTCGGGCCCTCCGCGTCAGGGCGTGAAGCAGTCTGAAAATTACCTACAACTTTTGACACATTCATGGCCAGCCTGGACTTACCGGTAAATAGTGCGTGGAAATAAATAAATTTGACGAGAAATGAAATTGAAACTACTTTTCATCGCGCGATCGAAATGTCACGTCAACTGTTGTAGGATGAGAACTTTCTTGGTGACAAATGGAGAAGCAGAGGACAAAAGGACAGGCCAAATGTTGTGCCTTCCAACACAGTGATGAATGCTGTGGTGGATGTTTGTGTTAAATTTCTATTGTGTATTGTGTGTTCTTTTTTTATTGTACCGTTGCTGGCAAATTCATTTCACTTGCACTTTATGTACAAGTGACGAATTAAACTTGACTTGACTTGACAAAGGTTTAAGGTGAAGGGGATTTAATAGGAAACTGAGGGGCAACTTTATTTTCACAAAGGATGGTGGGTGCATGGAACAAGCTGCCGGAGGAGGTAGTTGAGGCAGGGACTATTGCAATGTGTAAGAAACATTTAGACAGGTAACATAGAAAATAGGCGCAGGAGTAGGCCATTCGGCCCTTCGATATGATCATGGCTGATCATCCAACTCAGTATCCTGTACCTGCCTTCTCTCCATACCCCCTGATCCCTTTAGCCACAAGGGCCACATCTAACTTCCTCTTAAATATAGTCAATGAACTGTGGCCTCAACTACTTTCTGTGGCAGCGAATTCCACAGATTCACCACTCTCTGTGTAAAAAAATATTTTCTCATCTCGGTCCTAAAAGACTTCCTGCTTATCCTTAAACTGTGAACCCTTGTTCTGGACTTCCCCAACATCGGGAATAATCTTCCTGCATCTAGCCTGTCCAACCCCTTAAGAATTTTGTAAATTTCTATAAGATCCCCCCTCAATCTTCTAAATTCTAGCGAGTACAAGCCGAGTCTATCCAGTCAGGACTTCATATGAAAGTCCTGACATCCCAGGAATCAGTCTGGTGAACCTTCTCTGTACTCCCTCTATAGCAAGAGAGGCTATGGTTAGGTTTAGAAGGATATGAGCCAAACGTGGGCAGGTGGGACTAGTGTAGATGGGGCATGTTGGTCTGTGTGGGCAAGTTGGGATGAAGGGTCTGTTTTCACCTTGTATGATGACTCCAATGGTGACAAGTGGGTCATATACACACAAGAGGCTATAAGGACCGGTGACGAGAAATAAATAGATAATGGTTCTACTGGAGCAACTGCATCTCATATTTCACTTGGGCAGCTTACAAGCCAGTGGTATAATGCTGATTAGTAACTAACTTTATTATTTAGCTTCCAATTATGATCTAACTTCCAGTAACCCCTGCATTCCCTCTCTCTCCATCCTTCCCCCACCCAAGTCGCACCAGCTTCTCGTTCTCACCTAGCAAACAGCCAACAATGGCCAGTTTCCTGTATCATCGTTGCTTTTGTCCGCATCTTTCATTAGACATCAATTTTATATCTTGCACTAAATGTTAGACAATAGACAATAGGTGCAGGATAAGAGGCCATATGGCCCTTCGAGCCAGCACCGCCATTCAATGTGATCATGGCTGATCACCCACAATCAGTACCCCGTTCCTGCCTTCTCCCCATATCCCCTGACTCTCTCTCGCTATCTATAAGAGCCCTATCCAGCTCTCTCTTGAAAGAATTCTCTCCAGAGAACCGGCCTCCACCGCCCTCTGAGGCAGAGAATTCCACGGACTCACCACTCTCTGTGAGAAAAAGTGTTTCCTCGTCTCCGTTCCAAATGGCTTACTCCTTATTCTTAAACTGTGTGTGCGTGGCCCCTGGTTCTGGACTCCCCCAACATCGGGAACACGTTTCCTGCACCTAGTGTGTCCAAGCCCTTAATAATCTTATATGTTTCAATTAGATCACCTCTCATCCTTCTAAACTCCAGAGTGTACAAGCCCAATGTTGTGCCCTTTATCCCACATCTGTACATTGATTGTATAGTCCTTCCTTTGCCTGGATCATCGGCCGTCACTTGAAACGTGTATGACTGCCCTCTCCTCTCCATAGGGTCGTCTACTTGTGGGTCTGCAGATGTCTGTAGAGGTCGATCCCCGATCCACATGCCTTGGTGCAACGCGGGCAGTGGAGACTGGCGGTGGTTGTTAGTCGTCGATCCCTCTTCTCTCTCTCCCTTACGGTGCTGTCGCTTTGTCTCTACGACACAACGTAGCTCCATTTCGTGACGTACAGCTCCTTCCTGCACGGATTTCCTCCAGGAGCGCCTGTCCAGTGCAACGTGCTCCCAGTTGCCCGATGAAAGACATTCTTGCCATAGAGGGAGTACAGGGAAGGTTCACCAGACTGATTCCTGGGATGTCAGGACTTTCATATGAAGAAAGACTGGATAGACTCGGCTTGTACTCGCTAGAATTTAGAAGATTGAGGGGGGATCTTATCGAAACTTACAAAATTCTTACGGAGTTGGACAGGCTAGATGCAGGAAGATTGTTCCCGATGTTGGGGAAGTCCAGAACAAGGGGTCACAGTTTAAGGATAAGGGGGAAATCTTTTAGGACCGAGATGCGGAAAACATTTTTCACACAGAGAGTGGTGAATCTCTGGAATTCTCTGCCACAGAAGATAGTTGAGGCCAGTTCATTGGCTATATTTAAGAGGGAGTTAGATGTGGCCCTTGTGGCTAAAGGGATCAGGGGGTATGGAGAGAAGGCAGGTACGGGATACTGAGTTGGATGATCAGCCATAATCATATTGAATGGCGGTGCAGGCTCGAAGGGCCGAATGGCCTCTACTCCTGCACCCATTTCCTATGTTTCTATGTGATATGGAATTTCCTCCGACTGTTCTTGATGTTGTCCTTGAAGCGTCTCTTTGGCCTGCTGGGGGTTCGCTGTTCCGAGCTTGCATGCATGCAGACAAAAGCTTTTCACTGTACCTCGGTACACGCGAAAATCACAAGAATACTTTATTAGCCAAGCATGTTTTGCAACATACGAGGAATTTCATTTGCCAAGTCAGTCATACAAATAAAAAGCAACGGAACGCACAAAAGACTTTTCAACTTAAACATCCACCACAGTGACTCCTCCGCATTCCTCACTGCGATGGATGGCGGAAAATAATGAGCTAAACTTAAAATAACAGCCGACACGTCATGGAACGGAGCAGTAGGGAGGTCCGAGTGGGACCCTGAGCGTGGCCAGGGTGGACATGAGATCCTGGGAGGATTAAAGCAAACTCCACCGTCAGGTGATCCTCCGTCTATTGAAGGCTGCAGTACGTGCAGTCACCCACAGCCTCAGGAACTCCCCTCCCCCAGGGTACCAGCAACACGGGACATTTTAGGGGGTTTTTGTGAGACTGCCTTCAGCGAAACCAAAACACAACCCTTTTCTGTGCTTGACTGTGCTTGGAGCAACTCAGCAGATAATGCAGAGAACTAGGGCAGTGAAAGTCAGTCCCACAGCTAAAATTAAACCCTAGCCACACTGAGGGACAATAGACAATAGACAATAGGTGCAGGAGTAGGCCATTCGGCCCTTCAGGCCAGCACCGCCATTCAATGTGATCATGGCTGAACATCCCCAATCAGTACCCCGTCCCTGCCTTCTCCCCATATCTCCTGACTCCGCTATTTTTAAGAGCCTATCTAGCTCTCTCTTGAAAGCATCCCGAGAACCCGCCTCCACCGCCCTCTGAGGCAGAGAATTCCAGACTCACCACTCTCTGTGAGAAAAAGTGTTTCCTCATCTCTGTTCTAAATGGCCTATGCCCCTGTCCCACTTAGGAAACCTGAACGGAAACCTCTGGAGACTTTGCGCCCCACCCAAGGTTTCCGTGCGGTTCCTGGAGGTTGCAGGTGGTTGCCAGAGGTTGCAGGTAGTGGAAGCAGGTAGGGAGACTGCCAAAAACCTCCGGTAACCGCACAGAAACCTTGGGTGGGGCGCAAAGTCTCCAGAGGTTTCCGTTCAGGTTTCCTAAGTGGGACAGGGGCATCCTTATTCTTAAACTGTGGCCCCTGGTTCTGGACTCTCCCAGAGGGAGCGCCGTGCTGTGGGAGAGGCGGGAGTGAGCGAGTACTCAGTATCTGCCCGTCTCAGAGTGCGGTATTGCCCCTTCAGTACTGCATTGGATTATCTTGCTAAATACATCTGTGAGGACTAGTTGAAACCACAACTCGTGACTCAGAAGCACAGCTGCTGTAGCTCGCTGTGGCACAGAGTGGACTTTGAAAGCCTGGAGGAGAAAGTAAGACCAGGCCACACAAGTCTGTCATAGGTTCAGAAGTTCAGAAGTCATAGGAACAGGATTAGGCAATTCTGCCCATCAGGTCTACTCTGCCATTCAATCATGGCTGATCTATCTTTCCCTCACAACCCCATTCTCCTGCCTTCTCCCCATAACCCCTGACATCCGTACTAATCAAAAATCTATCAATCTCTGCCTTAAAAATATCCACTGACTTGTGGCCTCCACAGCCGTCTGTGGCAAAGAATTCCACAGATTCACCACCATCTGACTAAAGAAATTCCTCCTCATCTCCTTCCTTAAGGAATGTCCTTTAATTCTGAGGCTGTGCCCTCTGGTCCTAGACTCTCCCACTAGTGGAAACATCCTCTCCACATTTGATTTTTGATTTGATTCAATTTATTGTCATTGCACTTTTCAGTGCAACACATCCCCTCGATCCAGGCCTTTCACTATTCTGTAAGTTTCAATGAGGTCCCCCCACCCCTTATTCATCTAAACTCCAGCGAGTACAGGCCCAGTGCCGACAAACACTCATCATACGTTAACCCGATCATTCTCGTAAACCTCCTCTGGACCCTCCCCAACGACAGCACACCCCTCCTCAGATATGGGGCCCAAAAATGCTCTCAATCTGTTGTTTGAACCCGATGAAACTTGGGGCAGGAAATGATTTGTCAATCCGTGCCATCACGTCGACTGAACTGTGGACTAAAAAACCTGTTGGTGACACATTCAACTCTTTGCTGCAGTGGGTAAAAATAGCAGAGAACCAGTATTGTTCAAGTAATATCAAACTAACCACACTTTACAAAAATAAACCTAGTTGCTGGGAATCGCTGGTGTGTCAGCTCTGAACGTACACTGCCATCATTCTCATTCTCCCAGGTATATCTCAACTCCAGGCTAGACTCCCTCCCCTTGTGTTAAATATTCCAACTGCATCCAATATCCCCCAGCAATTGTGCTCGAGGTGTCTGGGTCTAACTGCGCCATTGACTGCACCTTTATCAACAAATCTCTTGTGCACTCAGCGGGCAAAATTTGCTGCCTTCCGAGGTACTGTTGCTGAGGATGAACAATAGACACTAGACAATAGGTGCAGGAGTAGAGGCCATTCTGCCCTTCGAGCCAGCACCGCCATTCAATGTGATCATGGCTGATCATCCCCAATCAGTACCCCGTTCCTGCCTTTTCCCCATATCCCCTGACTCTGCTATTTTTAAGAGCCCTATCTAGCTCTCTCTTGAAAGCATCCAGAGAACCTGCCTCCACCACCCTCTGAGGCAGAGAATTCCACACTCACCACTCTCTGTGAGAAAAAGTGTTTCCTCGTCTCCGTTCTAAATGGCTTACCCCTTATTCTTAAACTGTGTGTGGCCCCTGGTTCTTTTACACAGTGAGTGGTGAATCTGTGGAATTCTCTGCCACAGAATGTAGTTGAGGCCACAGTTCATTGGCTATATTTAAGAGGGAGTTAGATGTGGCCCTTGTGGCTAAAGGGATCAGGGGGTACGGAGAGAAGGCAGGTACAGGATACCGAGTTGGATGATCAGCCATGATCATATTGAATGACGGTGCAGGCTCGAAGGGCCGAATGGCCTCTACTCCTGCACCTATTTTCTATGTTAATGTGCGGGAATTGCTGGTCGGTGCAGACTCGTTGGCCCGAAGGGCCTGTTTCTATGCAAAACCAATCTAAACATCTCATACGCCCACACATAATCTCTTTTCAGCCTTCTGTTCTCCAAAGACAATTCCAGTTTCTCTGTTGTGGTTGAAACCCTAGTCCCTGGAATTATTCCAGTAAATCCCTCAAACTTTTTTCAGACTTTCACTTCCTCCCCAGGGGCCTGTTGGCGTCGAAAACAATGTTTTAAACAGAATCAGCGAATATTTTTAGACTTTAGAGATACAGGATGGGAAACAGGCCCCATCGGCCCACCGAGTCCGCGCCGACCAGCGATATAGTACTCCAGCACTATCCTACACGTTGGGAACAATTTACAATTTTTGCCAAAGCCGATGAATCTACAGACTTGTACGTCTTTGGGAGTGTGGGAGGAAACTGGAGCACCCGAAGAAAACCCACGCAGACACAGGGAGAACGAACACAGGCGGCATCCGTAGTTAGGATCGAACCCGGGTCTCTGGCGCCGTGAGGCAGCAACTGTGCCGCTCCTTCTGGTTATGTACGCCATCCTCTTTTGGAAGACTAGACACTCATATCCTTTTTTTTTAAAACATTCTTAGTACACACACGTTCACATTGTACTCAATATCAGACCACTCGGCCCGTTGGGTTCCTGCTAGATTCTGACAAAGCAATGCCACCCCTCCTGTTGCCCTCGATTATTCGCCTGTGGGCTGCAACTGATTCTCTCTCATATCCTCTTAGATTCTTATTGCTTTTCACTGCACTGAGGCTCAAGATGGTGTCCAAGCCAGGTGATCCTCTGCCTGCTGGTCCCAGAAGTGAAAATGCAGTCACTCATTACAGAATGATTTTCTCCAGAGATGCTGCTGCCTGTCCCACTGAGTTACTCCAGCATTTTGTGTCTATCTTGGGTGTAAACCAGAATCTGCAGTTCCTTCCTACGCATTTAGTGGCAAGACTAGCTGACCGAGGCTCCCTGGTGGTGCCACTCAGATAGTGCAGCAGCAGCAACACACACACACCCACACACACACACTCAGATAGTGCAGCAGCAGCAACACACACACACACACACACACAATAGGTGCAGGAGTAGGCCATTTGGCCCTTCGAGCTAGCACCGCCATTCAAAGGTCAAGGTCAAAGGTCAAAAACTTTATTTACCATTTGTGCTTACACACATAGGAACTCTTGTGCGGCTATTCAGAGAGTCAAGTTACGTTAAAAAAATTTAAATTAAAAATTTAAAGATTTAAAAAAATTTAAAAAGACACACAGAAGACACATAGAGCATTGTAGCTTGCACAAACACTATATCAGGACATCAGTTCATTTTGTTGTGTTTTGGCCAAGAGTCTCACTGTTGCAGGGAAGAAGCTCTTAAAAAAGCGTGTTCTTTTTGTGGCGATACTGTCCGCTCGTCTGTGCCTGAGGTTGTATGTGCAGTTTTTGTGTTTGAGCAGGGAGTGAGCTGGATGTAGTGTGTCTCTAATGATTCTCCCTGCTCTTTTTTGACAGCGCTGTGTATAGATTGTGTCCATGGAGGGGAGTTCAGTTCTGATGATCCTCTCAGCAGTCTTTATGATTCTTTGCAGAGCCTTCCTCTCTATCTGTGTGGTGTTTCCATACCACACCGTGATGCCTGTGGTGAGGATGCTCTCTACCAGTCCTTTGTAGACCTGGGTGAGAGGGCGACAGTGCAGACCAGCTTTTCTGAGCAGCCTGATGAAGTACAGTCTCTGCTGGGCTTTTTTCACTGTGGCTGCAGTGTTCAAGTCCAGTTCAGATCTGATAGTCCCAGGTATCTGTAACTGTCAGCCCTCTCCACCACAGTCCCCTTGATGATGAGGGGCTGCAGGGGGGGTGGATTTTTTCTGAAGTCCATTATTATTTATTTTGTCTTGTCTGTGTTGAGGCTTAGGTCGTTCACCTCACCATAGGCAAGAATGTCGTTCACCAGACTCCTGTAGCCCGACTCGTCCCCCCCCTTGATGAGGCCCAGGATGGTGGTATCATCCGCATACTTAATAATGATGGTGTTTTCCTGGGTGGAGACACAGTCGTGTGTGTACAGGGTGAAAAGTTTGGGACTGAGACAGCAGCCTTGTGGTGATCCTGTGCTGACGGTGAGCTCTGCAGACACCCTCCTTCCCATCCTCACCACCTGTGGTCTTTCAGTCAGGAAATCTAAGATCCAGTTGCAGGTGGGAGTCGGGACGCCGAGGTCTGTCAGCTTCTCAGTCAGCCTGCCCGGGCGAATGGTGTTAAAGGCCGAGCTGTAATCCAGGAACAGCGTTCTGACGTATGTTCCTCTGCTGTCCAGGTGTTGCAGGATGTGGTGTAGAGCAATGGCCACTGCGTCGTCCACTGAGCGATTGGGGCGGTAGGCGAACTGGAGGGGGTCGATCGTGCCCGGGACCATGTGATTGATGTGTGTGAGAACCAGTTTCTCTAGACACTTCATGGCAACTGGCCTGAGTGCCACTGGCCTGAAGTCATTCAGGGTGGATGGGTTTGTTTTTTTTGGAACTGGTACAATGGTGGAATATTTAAAAATACGGGGGACCACTGCTTGGTTTAAAGACAGATTGAAGATGTCTGCATACACTCCCGTGAGTTGTTCTGCACAGGCCTTCAGAACTTTAGGAGGGACGCCATCTGGTCCCACAGCTTTGTGGGGGTTCACCTGCCTCAGAGCTTTCAGGACCTGTATGGGTGTCACCTGAAAAACAGTGTCCGTGGGGTTGCATGGGGCTTTTGAGGGGGTGTCTGTGTTCAGTCTGTCAAACCTGGTGTAGAAGGTATTAAGGCTGTCTGGGAGGGTGACATCCTGGGGGTCTGTGGTTGGTACTGTTTTCTTGTAGTTTGTGACTGCTTGGATTCCCTGCCACATACTGCGTGTGTTGTTACTTAGGTAAAAGCTTTCAAGTTTTTGGGAATAAGCCCTCTTTGCAGCTCTGATGGACTTCTGTAGCTCGTATTCATTCAATGTGATCATGGCTGATCATGATCATTCAATGTGATCATGGCTGATCATCCCAAATCAGTACCCCGTTCCTGCCTTCTCCCCATATCCCCTGACTCCGCTATCTTTAAGAGCCCTATCTAGCTCTCTCTTGAAAGTATCCAGAGAACATGCCTCCACCGCCCTCTGAGGCAGAGAATTCCACAGACTCACCACTCTCTGTGAGAAAAAGTGTTTCCTCGTCTCCGTTCTAAATGGCTTACTCCTTATTCTTAAACTGTGGCCCCTGGTTCTGGACTCCCCCAACACCGGGAATATGTTTCCAGCCTCTAGCGTGTCCAAGCCCTTAACAATCTAAAGCCCTTAACAATCCAAGCCCTTAACAGTTTGGTTTAACATGAACTGATCTGAAGTTGGTGATGGAGGAGTAATATTGCTACTGAATGTTAATCTTGTCGTGAATATGTAAAAGTTGAAACAGAAAAATAGAAACAGGTTCTCTGTCCCACACCGACCATTGATCACCTGTTCACCCAAGTAGTTTGGGCAGATGGGGCTCGTCAGCCTGGGAAGGCAGTTCATCTAGGAGAGGGAAAACTCTGATTTAAAACCTCCGCTGCCTTGTGGCCATATCCAGTCATGGAAAAGGCTCCAGGAGTAAACCTGTAGAAAATCCGGAGTCGGACCCTCTAAGGCAGTTCGTTGTTGTCTACAACCTCGCTCTGGCAGCTCCTGCGATGGCGCTGGTGCCAAACTGTAATGGCCCTGCTGTTCCTTTGGATCGATCAGCGACGTGGAGAGGGGAGGGGGACGTGCTGCATGGGCAACAGCCTGTCCTCCATATGACTTGCATCCGACCAGGATGCATCACACATGGTCAGTCATGTTCACACTAGTTCCATGTTATCCCAGTTTCTCATCCACTCCCTACACACTAAGGACAATTTACAGCGGGCCAATTAACCTACAAAACCCGCACATCTTTGGGACGTGCGAGGAAACCGGAGCACCCAGAGTAAACCCAGGAGGCTACAGGAAGAATGTGCAAACTCCACACAGACAGCACCAGAGGTCAGGATGGAACCCGGGTCTCTAGAGCCGTGAGGCAGCAGCTCTACCAGCTGTGCCACCCTCTTTGATTGTTCATCAAGAACTTCAATGTTGATTCAAATGACCATTATACACTCTGGTACAGTAGGTAGACAAAAATGCTGGAGAAACTCAGCGGGTGAGGCAGCATCTATACAGCGAAGGAACGGGTGACGTTTCGCGTCGAGACTCTTCTTCAGACTGAAGAAGGGTCTCGACCCGAAACGTCACCCATTCCTTCGCTCCAGAGCAGCGTAAGTTCATAAGTTACAGGGGCAGAGTTAGGCCCATTGAGTCCACTCGGCCATTCAATCATGGCTGATCTATCTTTCCCTCACAAACCCATTCTCCTACCTTCTCCCCGTATTGATCAAGAATCTGTCAGTCTCCACTTCAAACAAATGTATCTGTATCTGCAGGTAGCCATAAATGCTGGAGAAACGCAGCGTGTGAGGCAGCATCTATGGAGCGAAGGAATAGGTGACGTTTCGGGTCGAGACCCTTCTTACCCCATGTCTGTCTCTGTATCTCAGTGAACATGACAACAATAAACCAATAGCAATACCAAAATTATCTTTATTCCTTTTAACTTTTACATTTACCGTCAGGGCGAGGAGAAAAACAATGAGCCACAAGCAGAGCAAGAATCAGCTTGTTGCCCTTGAACTGTGCTTGATGACAGCTCGGCCGTCAGAGTCCTGCGTAAACAGCAGAGAGAAGGAGGCGGAGGCATGGTGCTCAGCCTGGGGTGATTTACACAGACCACGGTTTGAAGGAGACATTGGAATGAGCGGACGACCATTGCCCCCCTTGTGGCCCTGGGATGAGGGGCCGGCCCCCTCCCTTCTCCTGCCGTTCACACCGCGGTGGCAGATGACCCGGTTGCCCTGTGAATCTTGGCTGAACAACATCGACAGCTCGCAATGGTCACTGCTCAACCCCTTGAAGTCCAGTGGCACGTCGCGGGGTACGTTGGCACACTGCTGGGGGGAAAGGCGACTCAGAGGCAACAGGGTCCTTGACCAAGATGGCCGACTCTTCCTCGTTCCCACAAAACCAGACAACGCAGGCCCACTCATGTTTTCCTTGTTGTCCAGCGGTGAACCTTTGTCCCGGTCTGAGTTCGGCCTCTTGGGTGAAAACACTGCCTTCCTTTCCGATAACCCCGGCGCTCTGCTCGTAGTTTGCGGCGTCGAGGTGAGAAAGCCCAGTGACTCTGCTCGGAAATGTTCTGTGCGCAGTGTATCAGGGTCAGCCTCAGACCAGGCCCCCTGGGCTGGTGTGTAAATCTCAGCAGCCGACCATGCTGACTCCCTGTGTGAGATTACTTTGTTCCCTTGTGAATCCTGAGTAAAATCAGGCTGGGTACCGTCATCAGGAGGCAGAATCGGAGCTTCAGTGGACGCAGCAGTCTGTCCTGTAGTTCTGGACTGCAGCCCATGTACGCCACTGTCAATGTAGTTCTGGACAGCAGCTTTGTGAGAGGAGTGCCGTGTTAGCGGTGGTGCCTTCTCTTCATGTGTCACTGCGGTGTTGAGGTGTGCAGTGCTGCGAGGAGAGGCTGTGTCTATGTCTGGGTCTGTGTCCGCACCAACCTCCCTCCCATCCACCAAAATGTGGCAGCCAAAGCTGCCTCCGTGGGAATCGGGGTCAATGATCAGCTCAGGCTGATCTGCAAGCCTTCCTTCCTCGGTGGTGGCTGTGAATGGCGAGGCAGTGTCCACCGCCTGCAGGCTCGATGCACTGGGATGACTCCTGGGATTACCTACGATGCACAAATCAAAGGCAACCAACAATCAGATCTGGGCCATGTCACACAGCGGATGTGATAGCACGAGACAGGATGCAGAGTGCAGAGGTTTAGGAGGATATTGGTGGGTTTGTGGTCCTGAGTCGAGGTCATCCAGGTTGGGGAATGTCCCTTCAATTGTGCAAGATTATAAAGTCATGAGAAACCTTGACAGTGGTCAGTTGACAATCATCCCCCTACAACAAGAGAGCAGTGCTGAACTACTATCTACCTCATTGGTGAGACTCGGACAATCCTTGATCGGACTTTGCTGGCTTTACAATAGACAATGGACAATAGGTGCATTGATAACGGCACTGAGTGTAAGAAATAAGAAGTGATAATAGACAATAGACAATAGGTGAAGGAGTAGGCCATTCGGCCCTTCGAGCCAGCACCGCCATTCAATGTGATCATGGCTGATCATCCCCAATCAGTACCCTGTTCCTGCCTTCTCCCCATATCCCCTGACTCCGGTATCTTCAAGAGCCCTATCTAGCTCTCTCTTGAAAGTATCTGGAGAACCGGCCTCCACCGCCCTCTGAAATAGACTCACAACTCTGTGTGAAAAAGTATTTCCTCATCTCCGTTCTAAATGGCTTCCCCCTTATTCTTAAACTGTGGCCCCTGGTTCTGGACTCCCCCAACATCGGGAACATGTTTCCTGCCTCTAGCGTGTCCAAACCCTTAACAATCTTATGTGTTTCAATAAGATCTTGTACTAAACGCTATTCCCTTATCATGTATCTATACACTGTAAATGGCTCGATTGTAATCATGTATTGACTTTCTGCTGACTGGATTCTGTTGACGCAACAATAAGCTTTTCACTGTACCTCGTTACACGTGACAATAAACTAAACTGAAACAGTGAGGGCCGACGGGCAATGAACAGGGGCCACATAAATGTCCTCTGGTGTGAGGGTGGGTGTTGATCAGGGGTACGTTGCATCAGGGAAATGCAGGGAGAAGAAAATGGAATTTCAGTCGGATTTGTGCTGATGCAGGCTCGATGGTCACCGTGAAGTCATGAACCTAGGATCCCCAGATTGCACATTAATGTTTGTGAAGGGCTGGTTAAAGGAAAATTCTCCTACCTGTTTAGTGACACAGTGCGGAAACAGGCCCTTCGGCCCACCGAGTCCGCACCGACCAGCGATCCCCGCACATTAACACTATCCCACACACACTAGGGACAATTTACAATTTTTACAAGCCAACTAACCTACTAACCTGTACGTCTTTGGAGTGTGGGAAGAAACCGAAGATCTTGGAGGGAGATTACAGGGAGAACATACAAACTCAGTACAGACAAGCACCCGTAACCAGGATCGAACCCGGGTCTCTGGCGCTGTAAGGCAGCAACTCTACCACTGTGCCGCCCCCTTTAAACTTTTAAACCCACCCCAAGTTCCATGCCACCAAGGCTAACAGAGATGGAAAGCACCAGTACCTTTGGACTTTGGGAAGAAGAAGGAAGAGACGCTTGTCTGCTTGACACACCTTTGGGGTGACGTGGTCTGGGTGAAGTTCACAGCCACGTTTATGTTGTACTTGCTTCTGGACAGAGGGTTCAGAAACTCCGCAATGGAGTGGGCCTGAAAATAGAAAATATTTTTAACATCAGGACAAACTGTGAGTTACAAACGACGGGCGAGGGAGGGATGAACTGGTCAGATGTCCAGCCCAACTTCAGGAAGATGTCGGCACAGCGGGTAGAGCTGCTGCCTCACCGCACCAGAGACCCGAGTTCGATTGTCAGCGTGGAGATTGCACATTCACTGCAGTTGTACAGGGTCTTGGTGAGACCACACCTGGAGTATTGCGTACAGTTTTGGTCTCCAAATCTGAGGAAGGACATTATTGCCATAGAGGGAGTGCAGAGAAGGTTCACCAGACTGATTCCTGGGATGTCAGGACTGTCTTATGAAGAAAGACTGGATAGACTTGGTTTATACTCTCTAGAATTTAGGAGATTGAGAGGGGATCTTATAGAAACTTACAAAATTCATAAGGGGTTGGACAGGCTAGATGCAGGAGGATTGCTCCCGATGTTGGGGAAGTCCAGGACAAGGGGTCACAGCTTAAGGATAAGGGGGAAATCCTTTAAAACCGAGATGAGAATAACTTTTTTCACACAGAGAGTGGTGAATCTCTGGAACTCTCTGCCACAGAGGGTAGTCGAGGCCAGTTCATTGGCTATATTTAAGAGGGAGTTAGATGTGGCCCTTGTGGCTAAGGGGATCAGAGGGTATGGAGAGAAGGCAGGTACGGGATACTGAGTTGGATGATCAGCCATGATCATATTGAATGGCGGTGCAGGCTCGAAGGGCCGAATGGCCTACTCCTGCACCTAATTTCTATGTTTCACCCTGTGACCGCGTGGGGTTTCCTCCATGGATTCAATTGTCATATCTACCGGCTACGGAGCAATAATTGTCACTTGTGGGCGGAGCACCAAGGCAAATTCCTTGTATGTTAATACTCGGCGATAAATGTATTCATTCATAATGAGCGTTTGACAGCACTAGGCATGTACTCGCTGGAGGTTAGAAGAATGGGGGGGGGGGGGGACCGAATAGTGAAAGGCTTGGATAGAGTGGATATGAAGCGGATTTTCCACTAGTGGGAGAGTCTGGGACTAGAGGTTATACCCTCAGAATTAAAGGACGTTCCTTTAGGAAGATGAAGGGATTTCTTTAGCCAGAGGATGGTGAATCGGTGGAATTCTTTGCCACAGAAAGCTGTGGAGGCCACAAGTCAGTGGATATTTTTATGGCAGACAATTTTTGATTAGGACGGGTGTCAGGGACAATGGGGTGAAGACAGGAGAATGGCATTATGGGAGAGATAGATCAGTCATGATTGAAAGGCGGAGTAGAGGGGCCGAATGGCCTAATTCTGCTTCAATCACTTATGACCTTATGAATTATATTCTTACCCCGCCAGTGCTTTGTTGGCTCATTAACACAATAATGCACAAACAAATGTGGAATATTCAGCAAAACAAGTTGGCTGAAGGGGACAAAATCAGAAAACTCAGCCATACCTGGAGTATTGCGTACAGTTTTGGTCTCCTAATCTGAGGAAAGACATTCTTGCCATAGAGGGAGTACAGAGAAGGTTCACCAGACTGATTCCTGGGGTGCCAAGACTTTCATATGAAGAAAGACTGGATAGACTCGGCTTGTACACGCTAGAATTTAGACGATTGAGGGGGGATCTTATAGAAACTTACACAATTCCAAAGGGGTTGGACAGGCTAGATGCAGGAAGATCATTCCCGATGTTGGGGAAGTCCAGAACAAGGGGTCACAGTTTAAGGATAAGAGGGAAGTCTTTTAGGACCGAGATCAGAAAATCATTTTTTACAGAGAGTGGTGAATCTGTGGAATTCTCTGCCACAGAAGGTAGTTGAGGCCAGTTCATTGGTTATATTTAAGAGGGAGTTAGATGTGGCCCTTGTGGCTAAAGGGATCAGGGGGTATGGAGAGAAGGCAGGGATGGGATACTGAGTTGGATGATCAGCCATGATCATATTGAATGGCGGTGCAGGCTCGAAGGGCCGAATGGCCTACTCCTGCACCTATTTTCCATGTTTCTATGTTTCTATAAACAATGGAACATTATACAGGGTGAGCATAGCCCCAAAGTTTACTGACCTTCACTTTCTTTCTCTTCAGCTCCTCCGTGTCCAACCAAATCCCGCATTCCTCCACCTTCTGGACCCCAAATCTCCTCCGACGTTTCATCGTGGCGGATGATGCTGGCAGGAGGAACTGTGGAAAGACTCACTGGTTAGGCCGTGCTGGCCGCTGTTCTATCACTCTCGCCTTTCCAAGAGACCCTTCTTGTCAACCCAAAACGTCACCCATTCCTTCTCGCCAGAGATGCTGCCTGTCCCGCTGAGTTACTCCAGCTTTATGTGCCTATCTACGGTTTAAACCAGCATCTGCAGTTCCTTCCTACACAGGACTTTGTCGATAGAACCGACACACCACAATGCTGAGAACTATATTCTGCACTCTGTATCTTTATACTTTATGCTCTATCTATTATACTTGAGTTTGACATGATTGTATTTATGTATGGTATTATCTGATCAGATGGATAGCAGGCAAAGCGAAGCTTTTAACTCACTGTACGTCGTATGCCCCAGAGGGGGGCCATTCAGCCCATCAAGACTATGCCAGTTGAGTTTCTGATGCAGAATATTTAGATGGACTGCCCCCTGCCCCCCAACTCCCTGTCCCATTCCTGCCCCCCATCTTCCTTCTAGTCCCCCCCCCCCCCACTTCTGCCCCAACTCCATGACCCCCCCCCCCCAACATCCCCTCTCCTTGCACCCCCCCCCCCCCCCTCCCTCCTCACCACCTCCAGTTTAAATTAAATTAAAAGGATTTGAGTCTAGGAGCAGGGAGGTTCTACTGCAGTTGTACAGGGTCTTGGTGAGACCACACCTGAAGTATTGCGTACAGTTTTGGTCTCCTAATCTGAGGAAAGACATTCTTGCCATAGAGGGTTTGAGTATAGGAGCAGGGAGGTTCTACTGCAGTTGTACAGGGTCTTGGTGAGACCACACCTGGAGTATTGCGTACAGTTTTGGTCTCCTAATCTGAGGAAAGACGTCCTTGCCATAGAGGGAGTACAGAGAAGGTTCACCAAACTGATTCCTGGGATGGCAGGACTTTCATATGAAGAAAGACTGGATGGACTCGGCTTGTACTCGCTAGAATTTAGAAGATTGAGGGGGGGATCTTATAGAAACGTACAACATTCTTAAGGGGTTGGACAGGCTAGATGCAGGAAGATTGTTCCCGATGTTGGGGAAGTCCAGAACTAGGGGTCACACACAGTTTAAGGATAAGGGGGAAATCTTTTAGGACCAAGATGAGAAAATCATTTTTCACACAGAGAGTGGTGAATCTGTGGAATTCTCTGCCACAGAAGGTAGTTGAGGCCACAGTTCATTGGCTATATTTAAGAGGGAGTTAGATGTGGCCCTTGTGGCTAAAGGGATCAGGGGGTATGGAGAGAAGGCAGGGATAGGATACTGAGTTGGATGATCAGCCATGATCATATTGAATGGCGGTGCAGGCTCGAAGGGCCGAATGGCCTCTACTCCTGCACCTATTTTCTATGTTTCTATGTAAATTCCATTTGGAATATTTTGGAGGACCAAGAAACCAAGAACACCCCGTGTCCCTCACATCTGCCCCAACTCCCCCCCCTGCCCCCCAATTCTCTGTACCCCTCATAGCTGCCCCCCCCAACACCCCTCACACCTGCCCCAACTCCCCCCCTTGCCCCAAATCCCCTGTACCCCTCACAACAATGGAACAACATGCGCAGTACGCCAATCCTCCGGCACTATTCCCGTTTCTAATGACATTTGAAATATTTCTGTCATAGCCCCTGCTATTTCTACACTAACTTCCCTCAATGTCCTAGGGAATATCCTGTCCGGACCTGGAGACTTATCCACTTTTATATTTCTCAAAAGTGTCAGTACTTCCTCTTCTTTGAATCTCATAGTTTCCATAGCTACTCTACTTGTTTCCCTTACCTCACATAATTCAATATCCTTCTCCTTGGTGAATACCAAAGAAATTGCCCCAAATCCCCTGTACCCCTCACAACTGCCCCCACCCCCCCAACACCCCTCACACCTGCCCCACCCCCCCCCCCCCCCCCAATCCCCTGTACCCCTGTACCCACCCCCACCCCCGGAATTACCACGGAGCGCGGTAACTAAGGGCTGGAGCTCCCGGCCTCAGGATCCCTTTGAGCGAGCTTCTCGGCTTCAACCTTCCCGCCCGCTGGAGGGGGAGAAGCGAGCGCGCGCACGCACGTCTCCTGCCGCCGCCGCCTCCGCGTGAACGTGAACGTCAACGTCCCTGCCCCCACGTCCCAGCTGAGCGAGCGCGCGCGCGCACGTCTCCTGACGGCCGCCGCCTCCGCCTCCGCGTGAACGCGAACGTGCACGTCCCCCCCTTTCCACGTCCCTGCTGAGCGAGCGCGCGCGCGTCGTGGTCCGCCTCTTCCCCCCCCACGCGCGCTCGCTCCCCCCGGACGGCGGTTGTTTGACGGTTGATGCCGGAGCGCTCGCGCGGGTTGAGGGGCAGGGGAAGGGGGAGGGGCAGGGGGAGGGGGGAAGGTGGAGGGGCAGGGGGGCGGGGGAGGGGGAGGGGCGTCACCAGTTCAAAGCCTCACACACACAGAGAGAATGAGGGAGTGAGGGAGGGGGAGATGGGAGATGAGGGAGGGGGAGAGAATGGGGGGGGGGGCGTCACTTCAGTTCAATCTTTGGTTCAAAGCCTCACAGAGAGAGAGAGAATGAGGGAGGGGGGGGGAGATGAGAGAGGGGAGGGGGGAAGATGAGGGGGAGAGAATGTGGGAGAGAGTGAGGGAGGATGAGAGAAGAGGGGATGAGGGAGGAGGGGGGAGAGAGATGAGTGAGAGGGGGGGGATGAAGGAGGGAGGGGGAGAGCTGGAGGAGGAAGGGAGGGTGGGATGAGGGAAGAGAGGGGGAGATGGAGGAGGGAGAGATGGGGGAGATGAGGAAGAGAGGGGGGAAGATGAGGGAGACGGGGAGAGAATGTGGGAGAGATTGGGGAGGAGGGGGGTGAGGGAGAGATAGATGAGGTAGAGGGGACAGAATGGGGGTGAGGGGAAAGGGATGAGGGAGAGAGGGTGGGACGAGGGAAGAGGGAGATGGAGGGGGAGATGAGGGAAAGGGAGGAAGAGGAGGGGGGTGAGGGAGAGATAGATGGGGACAAAATAGGGGGTGAGGGATGAGGGAGGCAGGGGGTGAGGCTGGGAGGTGAGAGAATGAGGGGAGGGGAGATGAAGGGAGAGATGGTCAGATGAGGGAGGGGAGATATGAAGGAGGGAGGGAGGGGGAGATGAGGGAGAAGGGGATGAGGGGAGAGAGAATGAGGGAGGGAGAGATGGAGGAGGGAGGGAGAAGAGGATGAGGGAGAGGAAGGAAAGGGGAAGAAGGGGGATGGAGCGAGCAGGAGGAGATGAGGAAAGGATGAGGGAGAGAGGGGAGAGATCTGAGGGAGAAGAAGGGATGGGAAAATAGAAGAAATGAGGGAGGGAGAGAGAAAGAGGGGGAAGAAGTGAGGGCATGAGGAGGGAGGGAGAGGGTGAGGAAAAGGAAGGGTCAGGGAGAGAAGGCAAGGGGAGAACAGGTGAGGAAGAGGGAGGGAGGGGGTAGTAGGGGAGAGGGATTGAGAATGTTAATGGCAGG
The DNA here is from genome assembly GCF_010909765.2 of Amblyraja radiata. NCBI lineage: Eukaryota > Metazoa > Chordata > Chondrichthyes > Rajiformes > Rajidae > Amblyraja > Amblyraja radiata. Next base: position 4,990,567 of record NW_022630150.1, on the reverse strand, counting down.
TTTAGAGTTGATGCAGGGAGTGGAGGGGAGGGGGGGTGGGAATGGAAGGGGAGGTGGGTTTGTAGACATTTATTGGGACCAGTTCACGGGAAGCGCAGAGAGGTGTGGGGCAGGGATGTCTTGCTGACAGATGGCTGTGGAGGCCAAGTCATTGGGTATTTTTCAAAGAGATTGACAGATTCTTGATGAGTGAGGGTGTCAAAGGTGACGGGAAGAAGGGGAGGAGAATGGGGCTGAGAGGGGGAAAATAGATCAGCCATGATGGAGTGGACTTGATGGGCTGAATAGCCTATTTCTGTTCCTATGCCTAATGAATCTCCCAGCACACCAGAAAAGAGGGTGTGAAGGTATCTAGCTCATCGCTGATGTAAACACAAGACACTGCAGATGCTGAAATCTTGGGCTAAAAAACAAAGTGCTGGAGGAATTGGACAGGTCAGGTAGCATCTGTGAATGTATGAAGAAGAGTTACGATCTAAAATGTCTGCCCGTTCCCTCCACAGATGCTGCCTTCATCTTCTTGCATATGGCGTGCACAGCCTAAAGTTGTGGGACAACTTATTCTATGTGATCTTATTTGATTGTGCACGCCGGGTTGATTGCATTCATTGAAACAGGGCAGACCACGTGAAGGTTGCAATCTCCCTCCCCAGATGCTGCCCGACACGCTGAGTTCCTCCGCACTATGTTTTGCTCATCGCTGATGTAATTGTGTGTTTGGCCATCAGATGGCAAGAGGGTGCAAGGCAATCTCCCTGGTAGAAAACAAGATCTTTATCAGTCTGAGCAGAGAACAGTGCATGCAGCACAGGAATAGATTCTGCGGCCACAATGCCTGAGCCGAACATGATAACAATTTGATCTCTGCCTGCACGTGATCCACATCCCTCCATTCCCTGCATATCCATGTGTCTGTCTATATGCCAGGCTCCCACCACTCTCTGACTTGCCCCACACGTCTCCTTTAAATATTAACACTGACCTTAAAGCTAGCTACACCGTAACATGTTTACATTCCAATCCTGGGGGGAAAAAAGGTTCTGACTGTGTAACCTGTCTATGTTTAGATTAGAGAGGTGCAGAGTGGATACAGAGAGTCTCCACACTGCCCTGTGATCCAAAATGTATTAAATAAGCAGTAATAATAATAATAATGGATGAGATTTATATAGCGCCTTTCTAATACTCAAGGCGCTTTACATCGCATTATTCATTCACTCCTCAGTCACACTCGGTGGTGGTGAGCTACTTATGTAGCCACAGCTGCCCTGGGGTAGACTGACGGAAGCGTGGCTGCCAATCTGCGCCTACGGCCCCTCCGACCACCACCAATCACTCACACACATTCACTGCACTGCAGTGCTCCCTCCAAAAGATATCAAACCGAGATTGATCCCTGGGATGGCGGGACTGTCATATGAGGAAAGAATGAAAAGACTAGGCTTGTATTCACTGGAGTTTAGAAGGATGAGGGGTGGGTGGGGGGGATCTTATAGAAACATATAAAATTATAAAAGGACTGGACAAGCTAGATGCAGGAAAAATGTTCCCAATGTTGGGTGAGTCCAGAACCAGGGGTCACACACAGTCTTAGAATAAAGGGGAGGTCATTTAAGACTGAGGTGAGAAAAAACTTTTTCACCCGGAGAGTTGTGAATTTATGGAATTCCCTGCCACAGAGGGCAGTGGAGGCCAGATCACTGGATGGGTTTAAGAGAGAGTTAGATAGAGCTCTAGGGGCTAGTGGAATCACAAGGGATATGGGGAGAAGGCAGGCACGGGTTATTGATAGGGGACGATCAGCCATGATCACAATGAATGGCGGTGCTGGCTTGAAGGGCCGAATGGCCTCCTCATGCACCTATTTTCTATGTAAACCTAGGAAGAGTTGAAGGTAGACGGCAAGTTATCCAACCACTGAGTGAGTGGACAATTACTTAGAGCTTGGAAGTCTGTTGGGGGCTGGTTTTATAAGTTGCCAGTAGCAGGCTTTGCCTTCACCACCTTCATATTCTGCTTCAGCTCTGAGCTGGTGGATGGTGTATGTGACCTGTGAGAGCCGTAATCCGCTCAGGCTAAAAGCAGTCGCTGATTAATTCTTTAACCTCAACACAGGGTCAACGTCCCCATCTGCCACGCAGACTGTTTGATCGAAGGTCAGCTCGTCGTTTTTCCCCACGTCTTCTTGCATTTACCTGGGCCATCCTAGACGGCACTGCTCCCCTTGCTGAGTCAAACCATCGCAGCTGTCCTTGGCACGGGAGCCTCGAAGAGCTTGCAGATTCTTAAAGGCAGCAGAACAGTGAAGGTGATGGTTCAACAAAGCTGACTTATCAACCGGGACTTAAAAGTAAGAGCAACAAAGTCTTAACAAAACACAAAGTGCTGGAGAAACTCAGCGGGTCAGTCAGCTTCTGCGGAGGGAATGGACAGGCGACGTTTCAGGATGGGTCCCATCTTCAGAGTTGAGGAAGGAGGTTATGCTGGAACTGTGGACCTACAAAATCCTGGTCCTCACCTACAAAGCCCTCCACCATCTGGCCCCCCCATATCTCACTGACCTCCTCTCCCCCTACCAACCCTCACGGTCCCTCAGATCCACATCAGCCGGTCTCCTCTCCATCCACAAGTCCAACCTCCGCAGTTTTGGGGACAGAGCCTTCTCCAGGGCAGCTCCCAGGCTCTGGAACTCCCTCCCCCAACTGATCCGCAATTCCGTGTCCCTCACCATCTTCCAGTCCCGCCTCAAGACCCATCTCTTCACCTCTGCCTATCCTTAGCCCCACGTCCCCGTCCCTTTTCATCTGTGCATTAATTGCCTCATACCGTGTTTTGCATTGAATTCTGTCTTTACTTTGTGTACTAGTCATGTCTCTACTATTTATTTCATTCCCCTTACATGTTTTTCCTCTACATGCTCAATTTTTGTAAGGTGTCCTTGAGACTCTTGAAAGGCGCCCATAAATAAAATTTATTATTATTATTATTATACTCGTTAGGCCACTTCACCAAAGATGGGATTGCATTGGGGAGAGGTGCAGAGGAGATTCACCAAGATATTGCCAGTAGAGAGAGAGATGACTGGACTGTAGTTCAGAAAAGTTTAATGGGGAAAGCCAGAGCAAATAGGAAAGACCTATTTCCTAATAGGGACCTATTCCCCTTAGCAGAAGGATCAACATCTTCCAGGGCAGCCAGGATCCAATTAAAAATCAGAACTGCAAAGGTGATACTCTGTGGATGAGCGACATGTAAACTGGCATTAGGCAAATACGACCAGAATGCAGCTCAGAGACTGGTGTGGAAGTCATTCCTGGGCCACTGCCTCTAGTACTGGGGGAGATGGAAGCACTTCCACTGCCAGAGTCTTCCCATGAATTGGGCTGGATTGAATAGCACATTGAATAGCCAGCATTTACATAGAGGGGGGACCATCACACAAACCAATCCATTGACTCCATCTACACCTCACGCTGCCTCGGCAAGGCCACAAGCAAAATCAAGGACCAGCCTCACCCCGGAAGCTCTCTCCTCTCCCCTTTCCCATCGGGCAAGTGGTACAGAAGTTTGAAAACGCACACCCCCAGATTCGGGGACGGCTTCTTCCCACTTAGCATGCAACTGAACCGTCCTATCACCAACTAGAGAGCGGTTCTGACCCCCCAACTACGTCATTAGAGACCTTTAATCTATCTTTAACTAGACTTTATCTTGCACTGAACATTATAGCCTTTATCCTGTGGACGACTTGATTGTAATCATGTATAGTCTTTCTGCCGACTGGATAGCATGCAACAAAATAGCTTTTTACTGTACCTCGGTACACATGACAAATAAACTATAAACTAAGTGTTATTTCAACCCGTTTTTAAATTATTCCTGACCTCCGAGGGATTTCCTAAGCTGAGAAACATCTGACTGGTTGCAGGATGAGAATTTAATATATCAGGCTCCTTCCCTCTATTTATTCTTGGAAAGATTTAACCTCGTTGCTTATTTTTATCAAACAATCCGATTTAATTTAATCCTCAAAGGATTTTCTCTGGCAATTGTTTGATTGGCAAATGCCCGCTTGCCTTCTGGGCTCGGAACATTAACGTCAAGGCTTTGAGCTGCTCCTGCAAGGACTGCAATTAGTTTCAGAATGTATTCCTCAGTGTATTCCTCCACTTTTTTCTTTAACCCATTGGTGGGATGTGAGCATTGACTGCTCATCCTTAAGCGAGTGTGGATAAATTTGCTGTGACAGGAGAGAACTTAATTGTCAGAGAGAGAGACAGCCTGGTGGCGCAGCCTTACAGCGTCAGAAACCCGGGTTCGATCCTGACTGCTTGCTGTCTGTACGGAGTTTGTACGTTCCCTCTGTGACTGCGTGGGTTTTCTCCGGGTGCTCCGGTTTACTCCCGCACTCCAAAGATGTACAGGTTTGTAGGTTAATTGGCTTCTGTCAATTACAAATTGTCCCCAATGTGCTAAGCTAATGTATGGGGTTATCACTGGTTGGTACGGACCTAGTGGGCCGAAGGGCCTGTTCCCATGCTGCATTTCTAAAGTCTAAAGTAAAGTCACACGTACCGGCAACAGAATAATGAAATTCTTACTTGCTACAGCTTTACATGCCCATTAATGCAATAACACAAATAAATATATCATAATCAGTCATATCATAAATTGATAAACAGTAAAATTAGGTAATCAGATCTTAATAGTGCGAAACCGATGTAAGTCAGGCATCCAAAACAAAGTGCATAGTTGAACATAGTTGCTGAGAGGTCGTGGAGCAGTGTTCAAGAGCCTGCTGGTTGCTGGGAAGAAGCTACTCTTGATCCTGGAGGTCACCGACTTCAGGTTCCTGCGCCTGCTTCGCAATGGTAGCAGCGAGATGAGAGGTTGGGGAGGGTCTTTGATGATTAGCTGGCTTTTTGAGGCTGCTCCTCCTGCATATCGATGATGGGGAGGTCAGGGCCCGTGATGGACTGATTAAAAATAATATTCAATTTATATATGTGTGTGTTAAACCGAAGATAGACACAAAAAGCTGGAGTAACTCAGCGGGTCAGACAGCATCTCTGGAGAACATCCTCTGGTCTGAGGAAGTGTTTCGACCCGAAAAGTCACCCATTCCTTCTCTCCGGGGTTGTTGCCCCGCTGAGTTACTCCAGCATTTTGTGTCTATCTTCGATTTAAACCAGCATCTCCAATTCTTTCCTACACATTTCATCCGCTATTAACTCCCTGGAACAACATAGAAACATAGAAAATAGGTGCAGGAGTAGAGGCCATTCGGCCCTTCGAGCCTGCACCGCCATTCAATAGGATCGTGGCTGATCATCCAACTCAGTATCCTGTACCTGCCTTCTCTCCATACCCCCTGATCCCTTTAGCCACAAGGGCCACATCTAACTCCCTCTTAAATATAGCAGCAATCACTTTCTTAATGCTATTAATTGAAATATCTGCAGGAACACTTTCAGTGTCTTTTTAAATACTTCTACCTAGCTTTATCTTGTACTTTTTCCTTCTGTGCTAATCTTTTTGCCATGAATTGCTGTTTCCATATTCTTCCCAATCTCCTAAGGCTGTGTTTGGATAATTAGATGTGTTTTCTTGAAGTTTGACACCGTCTTTAACGTTATAAATTAATGACTGAAGGACCATCTTGCACATTGCACAGTATCAGTTCCACGTATTCTGTCTCCCAGAGCTTCTCAACTGACTGATCCCTTAACTTAATTTGCCAGCTCACTTTCATGCCCTCCTAGTTATGCTTTCTTAATTTGTGTCTCCCTCAAACCGAATGTAAAATTCAACATGTGATTGCTGCCAACCAGGGGGGTCCGTTCACAAGGTTATTCTATCTTGTTGAATGACTTTAGGTCTCGTACAGCCTGCTGTTCCGTGTCCCTCTCAGTACTGCAGCCGGACGGGATTCTTTCCACTTTCAAGTCAGATCACATATATTTATATAGCACATTTAAAAAACCACTCTCGTTGGCCAAAGTGCTTTGCATTTGTTATAAGAATAGTATAAACAAACAAACTACATACATATATCCCTCGCTCAGCGGGCGTCAGGAAAGGCTTGGGAGTATAGATAAGTTTTTAGTCTTGACTTAGAAACATAGAAATTAGGTGCAGGAGTAGGCCATTCGGCCCTTCGAGCCTGCACCGCCATTCAATATGATCATGGCTGATCATCCAACTCAGTATCCTGTACCTGCCTTCTCTCCATACCCTCTGATCCCCTTAGCCACAAGGGCCACATCTAACTCCCTCTTAAATATAGCCAATGAACTGTGGCCTCAACTACCTTCTGTGGCAGAGAATTCCAGAGATTCACCACTCTCTGTGTGAAAAAAGTTCTTCTCATCTCGGTTTTAAAGGATTTCCCCCTTATCCTTAAGCTGTGACCCCTTGTCCTGGACTTCCCCAACATCGGGAGCAATCTTCCTGCATCTAGCCTGTCCAACCCCTTAAGAATTTTGTACGTTTCTATAAGATCCCCTCTCAATCTCCTAAATTCTAGAGAGTATAAACCAAGTCTATCCAGTCTTTCTTCATAAGGCAGTCCTGACATCCCAGGAATCAGTCTGGTGAACCTTCTCTGCACTCCCTCTATGGCAATAATGTCCTTCCTCAGATTTGGAGACCAAAACTGTACGCAATACTCCAGGTGTGGTCTCACCAAGACCCTGTACAACTGCAGTAGAACCTCCCTGCTCCTATACTCAAATCCTTTTGCTATGAAAGCTAACATACCATTCGCTTTCTTCACTGCCTGATGCACCTTCCATCGACTTAAAGGAGTCGATGGAGGGGGTTGTTCGTTCTGATGGGAAGGGGGATGCTGTTCCACAGTCTAGGAGCTGCAACCGCAAAGGCACGGCCGCCCCTAAGCTTATGCCTAGACCGCGGGATGTTCAGCAGTCCCAAGTCGGCCGTTCTGAGGGACCTGGAGGAGGAGTGGTGGGTGAGAAGACTTTTAATGTAGGAGGGGGCAAGCCCATTGAGGGCTTTGTAGACATACTTTAGTAAAGACTTTACTTGGTCTTTAGAGGTACAGTGTGGAAACAGGTCCTTTGGCCTGGGGCAGCTGTAGAGTTGCTGCCTCACAGCTCCAAAGACCCGGTGTCTCTCACTACTGGGGGACAGCAGCATCACCTTCAGTCCCTGACTCCCGTCGCACGCTGTGTCATAGAGCTTAAGCATTCTAAATCTGCTTTGAACTGGGATTAAAACCTCCGCACCTCATCAACGTCCAGCTGTTCCAAAGTACATTTAATATTGAGATTTCCCTTCCCTCAGAGAGGGAGCTGGGTGGAGTGGTGACTTTTACTTCAGATAAGCTTCAGAATTCCTTCAGGATTACTTCAGAATTCCTCCTCATAGGCTCCAAAGCCACACTCAGCAAAATCAATAACCCCACTCTCACCATCGACGGCACCACTGTCTCCCCATCTCCCCAGGCCCGCAACCTTGGCGTGATCTTTGATTCCACCCTCTCCCTTGAGCCTCACATCCGCCATGTCGTTAAAACCTCCTTCTTTCATCTCCGCAACATCGCCAAACTCAGACCCTCTCTCACACCGCCTGCTGCTGAAAGACTCATCCATGCCTTCATCTCCCCCGACTGGACTACTGCAACTCACTTCTCCTTGGCATCAGCTCCACCTACATCAACCGACTCCAACTGGTCCAGAACGCAGCCGCCCAACTCATTATCCACACCAAATCCTGGCATCACATCACTCCAGTCCTCAAACAACTTCACTGGCTTCCCATCTCCCACCGGATCAACTACAAAATCCTGATCCTCACCTACAAAGCCCTCCACCATCTGGACCCCCCATATCTCACTGACCTCCTCTCCCCCTATCAACCCTCACGGTCCCTCAGATCCACATCAGCCGGTCTCCTCTCCATCCACAAGTCCAACCTCCGCAGTTTTGGGGACAGAGCCTTCTCCAGGGCAGCTCCCAGGCTCTGGAACTCCCTCCCCCAACTGATCCGCAATTCCGTGTCCCTCACCATCTTCCAGTCCTGCCTCAAGACCCATCTCTTCACCTCTGCCTATCCTTAGCCCCACGTCCCCCTCCCTTTTCATCTGTGCATTAATTGCCTCATATTGTGTTTTGTATTGAATTCTGTCTTTACTTTGTGTACTAGTCATGTCTCTACTATTTATTTCATTCCCCTTACATGTTTTTCCTCTACATGCTCAATTTTTGTAAGGTGTCCTTGAGACTCTTGAAAGGCGCCCATAAATAAAATTTATTATTATTATTATTATAAGCAACCTGGAAACAGGCCCTTCGCCCCACCGAGTCCACACTGACCAGCAAACACCCCATATACTTCTCACTATCCTACATGCAACGGACAATTTTAGAGTTTTATAGGTGCCAATTAACCTACAAACCTGTACATCTTTGGAGTTTGGGAGGATCCGGAGAAAACACACGCGGTCACAGGGAGAACGTACAAACTCTATACAAATGGGCATGCAGGTGCAGCAGGCAGTGAAGAAAGCGAATGGTATGTTAGCTTTCATAGCAAAAGGAATTGAGTATAGGAGCAGGGAGGTTCTACTGCAGTTGTACAGGGTCTTGGTGAGACCACACCTGGAGTATTGCGTACAGTTTTGGTCTCCAAATCTGAGGAAGGACATTATTGCCATAGAGGGAGTACAGAGAAGGTTCACCAGACTGATTCCTGGGATGTCAGGACTGTCTTATGAAGAAAGACTGGATAGACTTGGTTTATACTCTCTAGAATTTAGGAGATTGAGAGGGGATCTTATAGAAACTTATAAAATTCTTAAGGGGTTGGACAGGCTAGATGCAGGAAGATTGCTCCCGATGTTGGGGAAGTCCAGGACAAGGGGTCACAGCTTAAGGATAAGGGGGAAATCCTTTAAAACCGAGATGAGAAGAACTTTTTTCACACAGAGAGTGGTGAATCTCTGGAACTCTCTGCCACAGAGGGTAGTCGAGGCCAGTTCATTGGCTATATTTAAGAGGGAGTTAGATGTGGCCCTTGTGGCTAAGGGGATCAGAGCGTATGGAGAGAAGGCAGGTACGGGATACTGAGTTGGATGATCAGCCATGATCATATTGAATGGCGGTGCAGGCTCGAAGGGCCGAATGGCCTACTCCTGCACCTAATTTCTATGTTTCTATGTTTCTAAACTCAGCGGGTGCGGCAGCATCTATGGAGCGAAGGAAATAGGCAACGTTTCGGCCCGAAACGTTGCCTATTTCCTTCGCTCCATAGATGCTGCCGCACCCGCTGAGTTTCTCCAGCAATTTTGTGTCTATCTTCAGTGTAAAACCAGCATCTGCAGTTTGCACCTTCACTTGTTGTACATGTGTGCTTGCTGTACTCTGAGGCTTTCTCATTTCCTCATCAGTTAGTCAAGAAGTCCAGAGTGTTTTATTGTCATAAGTCCCAAAGTGGAACCATTACATTCCTACTTGCAGCAGCATAACAGATGTGACGGGAAGGACCCCTTTGGTTCCAAAGCCTTTAGATGTGCTCGCAGTCTTTCTTTTAGACTGTGCATGTCTTTGTGACCCAGTCGGCGCAGATGTGTTCGCCACTTCAATCAGATTGCAAATCTATTTTTAGTCCTTGAGTACCTTAGCTGTAGTACTGAGCAGCAGTAGAACTAAAGCTGGATGCCTGGTCTGCTGAGATATTCCAGCATACTCACCTGTTCACCAGAGCTGCAGTCACCACTGCCTTCTGCGTTACCTGCAACCCAGGGCTTGACTGCAGTTTTCTTAGTTTAATTCACCCTTCTGCTGATGTAGTCCATGCCGACCAAAAATCACCGAAACACGAGTTCTATCCTACACACTAGGGACAATTTACAGAAGCCAATTCACTGCCTGACCCACGGAGTTACTCCAGCATCTTGTGCCTATATTCGTTATAAAGCCGGCATCCGCAGTTCTTTCCTTCACAACCTACAGAACCGTACTTCTTTGGAATGTGGGAGGGAACCAGAGCACCCAGAGAAACATAGAAAATAGGTGCAGGAGTAGGCCATTCGGCCCTTCGAGCCTGCACCGCCATTCAATATGATGATGGCTGATCATCCAACTCAGTATCCCATCCCTGCCTTCTCTCCATACCCCCTGATCCCTTTAGCCACAAGGGCCACATCTAACTCCCTCTTAAATATAGCCAATGAACTGTGGCCTCAACTACCTTCTGTGGCAGAGAATTCCACAGATTCACCACTCTCTGTGTGTGAAAAAAAATGTTTTTCTCATCTAGGTCCTAAAAGATTTCCCCCTTATCCTTAAACTGTGACCCCTTGTTCTGGACTTCCCCAACATCAGGAACAATCTTCCTGCATCTAGCCTGTCCGACCCCTTAAGAATTTTGTAAGTTTCTATAAGATCCCCACTCAATCTTCTAAATTCTAGCGAGTACAAGCCGAGTCTATCCAGTCTTTCTTCATATGAAAGTCCTGCCATCCCAGGAATCAGTCTGGTGAACCTTCTCTGTACTCCCTCTATGGCAAGAATGTCTTTCCTCATAAGGCCAGCATCCGCAGTTCCTTCCTTCACAACCCACAGAACTGTGCTTCTTTGGAATGTGGGACGGGACCAGAGCACCCAGAGAAAACCCACACGGTCACAGGGAGAGAGTACAAACTCTGTACAGATCGCAGGAGTTGGGAACTAACCCGTGCCTCTGGCTCTGTGAATCAGGGGCTGTACTGCAGTGCCACCATGCTGCATAGAACAAGGGGTCACACAGTTTAAGGATAAGGGGGAAATCTTTTAGGGCCGAGATGAGAAAAACATTTTTCACACAGAGAGTGGTGAATCTGTGGAATTCTCTGCCACGGAATGTAGTTGAGGCCACAGTTCGTTGGCTATATTTAAGAAGGAGTTAGATGTGGCCCTTGTGGCTAAAGGGATCAGGAGGTATGGAGAGAAGGCAGGGATGGGATACTGAGTTGGATGATCAGCCATGATCATATTGAATGGCGGTGCAGGCTCGAAGGCCTACTCCTGCGCCTATTGTCTATGTTTCTATACGATCGGGCAACTTCAGCCGACAATTTCTGTGCCAAACTAATGCCAAGATGAACTAATCTCCCCTTCCTACACACGATCCATATCCCTCCATTCCCAGCATATCCAAGTGCCAGTCTAACAGCCTCTTGACAGCAAACAGGAAGATGTGGCAGCTGGTGGGCCCCACAGTGACCAAACACGTGCTGTTAGTGGCAGCGGTCTGAAGGGGCTATAACGTGAGTCACGTCAATGGTGGCGTGTGATGGGAAGAAGGGCGTGCTGGTGGACTTTACCATCCGGAGCGAACAGGGGGTGGTGTCGGCAGGTCTGTCCGTAGAGTCTGTTCTCACCTTGTCCATCGTGGTCTGGTTTGGCTCAGCCACCAAGCACGACACCTGGAGGCTGCAGCAAATCGTCCGATCAGCAGAGAAGGTTATTGGCTGCAACCTTCCCTCCATTGATGAACTGTACACTGCAAGGGCCAGGACGCGAGCGGGCAAGATCATCTCTGACCCCTCTCACCCTGGCCACAAACTCTTTCAATCATTTCCCTTTGGAAGGCGACTCCGGATTGTCAAAGCTGCCACAGCCAGACATGAAAACAGTTTTTATCCACGAGTAGTAGCTCTACACAACAGCCAAAAATCTGTAGCCTCCCTTTGATCTGGTATTTTGTTGGTTCACATGCTTGATCAATGGTGTTTTATCATGAATGTTTTATTATTATTAATGTTTAGTGTTTTCTGAGTCACTGTCACTGTTAGTCATGTTGTTACTTGTGGGCGGAGCACCAAGGCAAATTCCTTGTATGTGAATACTTGGCCAATATACTTAGTTACTTACAAACAAAAACCGTTCTAAAAGGATCCATTAAAAGGAGGGTTTACTGTATAGTCTATTCACTAGACTGGATAGCACGCAACAAAATAGCTTTTCGCTGCACCTCGGTACACGTGACATTAATAATTTTAATTAATCCAAACCCATGACGGGCCATTCCAACCGTGGGCAGTGCCGTGCTCGAGGCTTAGTTAACGATTGCAATAACATTAACTTCAGGGACGTAGGCAGTCACGCTAAATAATTCACGGCACAACTACCTGATCCACACCGGAACAAAGGTGGCCCTAGATTGTAATTGCCTGAAGTGAGCCCATGAACTGGCTGCCCTTGCCACAGCACCGTTCCTCCAACACTACTCTTGCAACACCCAGTCCTGGTCTATAATGTGGAGCAGGGATGTGTTTCAGCTACTCTGGTCCAAAAGGATCCCTTCTCCACTGCCCAGCTCCTTATGAGAGGGGCAGAACTGAGGGAGGGCAGTGTAACACCAGGGTACTGGGTCTGTGGCTGTATGAAGCAGTCGAGATGTACTGGTGGGGACGGGTCAGTCACTGTATAAAAGCAGGGTCACATCTGTTGCCATAGACATTGTTGCCATAGAGGGAGTACAGAGAAGGTTCACCAGACTGATTCCTGGGATGTCAGGACTTTCATATGAAGAAAGACTGGATAGACTCGGCTTGTACTCGCTAGAATTTGGAAGATTGTGGGGGGGATCTTATAGAAACTTACAACATTCTTAAGGGGTTGGACAGGCTAGATGCAGGAAGATTGTTCCTGATGTTGGGGAAGTCCAGGACAAGGGGCCACACACAGTTTAAGGATAAGGGGGAAGTCTTTTGGGACCGAGATGAGGAAAACATTTTTCACACAGAGAATGGTGAATCTGTGGAATTCTCTGCCACAGAAGGTAGTTGAGGCCACAGTTTGTTGGCTATATTTAAGAGGGAGTTAGATGTGGCCTTTGTGGCTAAAGGGATCAGGGGGTATGGAGAGAAGGCAGGGATGGGATACTGAGTTGGATGATCAGCCATGATCATATTGAATGGCGGTGCAGGCTCGATGGGCCGAATGGCCTCTACTCCTGCACCTATTTTCTATGTTGCAGTATGAGTTGGGGCATTGTACTGGTGGGCAGATGTTTTACATCACTGGGGTACAATAACAGTGGGGTAAGGCCTGTCGCTGCACATCTTGGCAGGCTCAGTACTGACGGGGACAGACCTGTTGCAGTATAACACCAGGGTACAGTACCAGTGGGGATTCCATGTTAGTGCAACACGCAGTGATATGATATGTGATGCATTCAAAGCTGCCGGTACTTGTGACATTTTACCTGCAGGAGGTCGATGTTAAATTGGGGGGGGGGGAAAAAATCAATACGAAACAGACATTATGCAAAGTTGATTTTTGTCAAATTTATAGTTTATTGCAGGGAGAATGCCACCAGAACACATGTATACACGGGTAATCAGCAGTAGAAATTCCCCTGCACTTGAATTGAATGAGAGGGGCTCGGAGTTTAAATGACAGGCAGTCTGTGGGTTAGCCCAGTTATACCGCCCACCTCACAGGGAATTTCTACCATTTTCTGTTTTATTTCAGAGCGATACGAGGTTTACTGGGTTGGAACGAGTTGCGGAACGGAGTTAAAACGCATGGAATAGGAGTAAGTCATTCAGCATTTTCTATAGTTTTTCTACAAGTTTAGGGCTGAGCAGTAAAGCATGGAAACAGGCCCTTTGGCCAAACTTGTCCATGTTGGCATTCTGGGCAAAGTACCGTTTGTGGTTCGTATCCCTTTAAACTCTTCCCATCCATATATCTTTTGAACTGTGTAACTCTAGTGCTTAGTATTCAGGATGAAGTGCGCCCGCACTCATCTCAATCGCCCGTATACCAGTTCCATCCAACACACAAGAGTGGCAATTTACAGATGCCAAATAACCTACAAAACCAGCAAGCCTTTGGAATGTGGGAGGAAACTGTTCGCGGAGGCAACCCACACGGTCACAGGGAGAACGTACAAACTCTGTACAGAATCAAACCCGGGTCTCTGGTGTTGCAATTCTACGCTGTGCCACAAATGTAATTGTCATCGCTTCTGTAGCTTCTTCTGGCAGCTCTTGTCAGACACATAGAAACATAGAAAATAGGTGCAGGAGGAGGCCATTCGGCCCTTCGAGCCAGCACCACCATTTGTCGGGATCATGGCTGATCGTCCCCAATCAATAACCCGTGCCTGCCTTCTCCCCATATCCCTTGACTCCACTAGCCCCCTAGAGCTCTATCTAACTCTCTCTTAAACCCATCCAGTGACTTGGCCTCCACTGCCCTCTGTGGCAGGGAATTCCACAAATTCACACAACTCTCAGGGTGAAAAAGTTTCTCCTCATCTCAGTCCCAAATGGCCACAGATTCACAACTCTCTGGGTGAAAAAGTTTTTTCTCACCTCAGTCTAAAATGGCCTCCCCTTTATTCTAAGACTGTGTGTGTGGCCCCTGGTTCTGGACTCGCCCAACATTGGGAACATTTTTCCTGCATCTAGCTTGACCAGTCCTTTTATAATTTTATATGTTTCTATAAGATCCCCCCCCCACCCCTCATCCTTCTAAACTCCAGTGAATACAAGCCTAGTCTTTTCAATCTTTCCTCATATGACAGTCCCGCCATCCCAGGGATCAATCTGGTGAACCTACCTCAATCACAATACGGACTAGCCCTTTCTACAGGCACACTATTTTCCTCCCCACTCGCTTTTCCCCTTAAAAACCGGCAACAGGAATAGACCATGCAGCCTCCAATAAGCAGGAATCAATCTCTCGGTTTTGAAATATACTGAACCTCCACA